>NC_064598.1:90680765-90983118 GCF_943734845.2 Anopheles funestus | reverse complement strand
CACGAAAACGGGATCTGCTTTGGGTCAAGCTTTCGATACACCCGATTTCGATGCATTCGATATTTTCGACACTTGTGTGAGATGCAGAAACCTGACACGACGAGACACACGTACCGTAGTACCGGTTTTTGGTGAATTTATTTATTAAACTGGAACACTTCTTTCACCGGGAGCACACCCGTGTCCTCGTGGTTGCAGCAAATAACGACGTGTGCGGAATAATTTATACACGTTTGCTCACTTTCATTCCAATCTTTGAATGGTCTTTACGTTTGTGGTGCTTAAACGTATACAGCTCATATAAAATAGTTAAGCGAAGTAGAAGAAAAAGGGAACGCTGATGCTGAGCCAGGATTAAATTTGCGTGCAAATTATCAAACGAATTTTCTAATCGCTTTCGATTGGTAATCGTTTCCAAGCCAAAGTTGCCACATTCCATTCCCAGAGGTGGAAAATATGTAAAGTGTAAATATTGCCGAATGGGTACCGACTACATTCAGATAAGTGGAATATGTTTAGTACAACAGGTGGCCAGTAAGATCGAGACAGCTGATCGAGATATCTCCCGAGCAAACACGACGAGCCCTCCAAAAACCAGTCAGCAAAAGAAATCGTTAAAGCACTGGTTTTTTTGGGGGGTGCCTTAAGTCGTGGAACTTCCCGAGTGAATTGGAATGAGATTTGGAAGCAATTTCGAAAATCGAAAGTTTTTGACTTTCTGCCAACTAAACCCAGGCTAACAACAGTGATGAAGTCGGGTGAGGTTGTGTTTGCATTACGATCAATTTCAATTTCAATTAGACTCCCTCTCGATGGGGCTAGACAAATTGGCAAAATCAAAGTGCAATGACACCGCTGTTGGTGTATGCAGTTCGAGTGCATTGCAAAGTGACAGGATTGAGTAATTAAGTTGCAATATTTAAAAACCCAAATGGCAAATGGAATGTCCCGCGGGTGGGCATTGTTTTGCCGCTTGCTGGTGCATACAAACGATATGGAATTGGAAGATCATGTCTACCACGATGCATAGAAATTACGCACAAACGCGATTACGCATTTGGCTTTTTTGGTGTTTGGTTATCGATTACGGGGCGAATACATAACGAACCCCAACGGTGCTCTGGTTGGAGTTTACCCTTCTGGCGCACACCAACCGAATCGCCGACCTGTTTTGTGCCTCGAACGAGTACGATACGTGGACTGCAAGCAAAGTCAATCAAGCAAATCATTATTACGGAGTACTGAGTAAAGGCGGCGCACAGACCACTAAAGAGTGTGCGGGACACGAGTGCATGATTTTTATGTGATTGTACATGATTAAAGTTGCATTCGGAACGTTCGAAGTTGGAAATGCAGCTGACATAATATGCTCGGCAATGTTGGAAATATGTCTCGATGCATAATGCTAGACGGTGGAAAATGATACTCCAAACACTGACTTAATTCTTGACCGAAGCCAAGTAGAGATGAGATTAACAACTCTTTTTAGTGAGTCAACTCAGAGTGAATGAGTCGTTGTTAGGAGGCAGCTCGTTTAACGAGTCATTTCGGAGTCATAATAAAACCGGCATAAACGTATAAGTCATTTATAAGGCTTAGAAGGACTAGGAGAGTTAGCACCTTAGGAGATTTTCAAATTTATAGATTTTTTTAAATTTTTTTTACTATTTTTTATTTTTTTTTTATTTAAAGCATTATTTGAGTGAAAAGAAACTTATTTGAACCAATTGGCATTAAAATAAATCAATTTAATTTTTTTTGCAAAATTTCCCAAAAAAATGGCAAGGGGTACCCCTTATAAAATTTTCGAGTTGAAAATTTTTTTTTAAATTTTTTTCTGATTTTTTATCCTTTTTTTAATTTAAAGCATTATTTGAGTGAAAAGAAACTTATTTCAACCGATTGGCATTAAAATAAATCAATTTAATTTTTTTTGCAAAATTTCTCAAAAAAATGGCAAGGGGTACCCCTTATGAAATTTTCGAGTTGATATTTTTTTAAATTTTTTTTCTGATTTTTTATTCTTTTTTTAATTTAAAGCATTATTTGAGTGAAAAGAAACTTATTGCAACAAATTCGCATTAAAATATATCACATTTAAAAATTTTCCTGCATTGCTCAAAAATGAGGAAAATTTTACATTTTCTCAAACAGGGTATAGAACTTGGTTCCTCGAATAACTTCTGGCACAGTCATCGGAGGGCATGTCCGTCCTAGAAGTAAATGTAGCCATTGGTGCCATCTATCGACCACAGGTTAAAGATTGGCGATCCGTTGGATACCGACCGAGTTATAGCCAAAACTTGGCGCAAAAAGGAGGAAAATTTTACATTTTCTCAAACAGGGTTTGGAACTTGGTTCCTCGAATAACTTCTGGCACAGACATCTGCGGACATGGCCGTCCAAGAAGAAAATGTAGCCATTGGTGCCATCTATCGACCACAGGTTAAAGATTGGCGATCCGTTGGATACCGACAGAGTTATAGGCAAAACTTGGTGCAAAAATGAGGAAAATTTTATATTTTCTCAAACAGGGGATGGAGCTTGGTTCCTCGAATAACTTATGCCACAGACATCTGAGGGCATGGCCGTCCAAGTAGAAAATGTAGCCATTAGTGCCATCTATCGACCACAGGTTAAAGATTGGCGATCCGTTGGATACGGACCGATTTATAGGCAAAACTTGGTGCAAAAATGAGCCTTAGTCAATTTCATTTTTTGAATTTTTCGAAATTTTTAATATTTTTCACTCTTTTTTTTATTTAAAGCATTATCTGAGTGAAAAGAAACACATTGCAACCAATTGACACTAAAATAAATCAATTTAATTTTTTTTGCAAAATTTCCCAAAAAAATGGCAAGGGGTACCCCTTATGAAATTTTCGAGTTGAATTTTTTTTTTAATTTTTTTTCTGATTTTTTATTCTTTTTTGTGTTTAAAGCATTATTTGAGTGAAAAGAAACACATTGCAACAAATTTGAATGAAAATATATCACATTTTTAAATTTTACTAAATTACTCAAAAATGAGGAAAATGTTATACTTTTTCAAACAGGGTAAGGAACTTATTTCCTCGAATAACTTCCGGCACGGACACCTGAGGGCATGGCCGTCCAAGAAGAAAATGTAGCCATTAGTGCCATCTATCGATCACAGGTTAAAGATTGCCGATCCGTTGGATACCGACCGAGTTATAGGCAAAAATTGGTCTTAATTGGTCAAAAATGAGCTTTAGGAGATTAGCAAATTTATACATTTTTTAATTTTTTTTTATTATTTTTTTTATTTCAAGCATTATTTGAGTGAAAAGAAACTTATTGTAACAATTTCGCATTAAAATAAAACAATTTTTTAAATTTTGCTAATTTGCTCAAAAAAACGTAAGGGGTAAGCCTTAAGAAATTTTCGAGTTGAAATTTTTTTTAAATTTTTTTTCTGATTTTTTATTCTTTTTTTAATTTAAAGCATTATTTGAGTGAAAAGATACTTATTGCAACAAATTCGCATTGAAATAAATCATTTTTTAAAAGTTTGCAAAATTACTCAAAAAGCCTGTGTATCAAACATTTCGTCTCAACTCACTCGCAATTTTTGTTTCAACTCACGTATTTACTCTTTTTGCAACTCGACTTACCACGGCTACATGCCTATACTCATGAGTGAGTAAGTGAAAAAAGAGTCACTAAAACTCCTCTCGTGGTGAGTGAACGAAACTCGTTCACTAAAACGTTTCAACTCACTATCTCACTCTTACCCACTTTGCACATCTCTAAAGACAAGTGGTTTTAGGTTTTTAAGCGTTTGTTTGTATTAAAAAAAAATTATTACAAAAAAAAAACGCACAAATCCATCTGACTTTGGTCCTAATCCATTCTGGTGGATGAATAAAAAAAGGCAAACACGTTTTACTCATTAATATTTAATTAACCCACATGACGTTTTGTACATGTTTGTGTGTGTCTATTTTCGGTGGAGTTTCTTTTGGTTCTTGAACCAACAAAGACGCTGATGATATCATCAAGAACGACTGCTCGATGCTTCAAGACATTCGAATTTTTCTGGTCTCCACTGTGAACGCTTTCGATTTTGCATAACTTGCTATACGTGAATCAACTTTAAATGATGCGAAATTTGTTATTCAAGTTATCAAGATTGAAGTATGAAGTTGCAAAACTCTCAAGCGAAACTATTTCTTCCGTACATTTGAAAGAAAAATTCGCAAAAAAGCGCGTCACCCTTAAAAGCGTCGAAGCGCATCATCATGACAGTGACGATGTGTTTGTTGTCAGCCTCCCCTTGAAGGTTAATGGCGTGCGGAGGGATGCAATTTCTTTGCTCGTTTGCGTCTACGAGAATCGCAACTCTGGCACACGCTCGCTCGGTGTGACGATCGCGCAAATGATGATGACAAGCCATTGATGAACTTGACGATGGCCGATTAGCATGGAGGAAGCAAGTGCAAAGTTGAAGTTTTAGGCTTATCCGCCGGCTAGATTTAAATGAAGTTTAAAGTTGGGAAACAATTTTTAAAAGTAGCTTAAAAAAATGGCGAAAAGTTTCACTTTTTATAACTTTATACTTTGTAGAATAGAATAATGATCTTTTTATTGAGGTTCGTGAGAAGTCAGAAAACCAATAACAACTTCAAGCAGCAAAACCACACAAGAAACAAATTTTGAAGAAAAGTGGGAAAATTGTATTAATCGAAAGGAAAAAAAGTGCATCTACTGATAGACGAATTAACGACGAAAGTGTGTCCGTGCAGTGACTTTTTATTTCGGCATGCTGCCGCCCCCACTTCCCACATGCTTTCTTCCTGTTCGTTGAACTCAGCATAACCTGAATAGTGAAGCGATGAATTGCCTTAGCTGCTCAACATTTTTGACGTATTTTTTCCTTTCTTTCCCTTCTTTTCTTCTCACTTTCTTTCCACACCTGTGTGCAATTTACTCCCACGTGCACTGCACTCCTCCATCAGCTGATCTTCGTGAGCGCAGCATACCTTCTTACTTTCGATTTCGAAAATATTATTTGTTTTGTTCCATACACCGATTGTGTGTGTGTGTGTGTGTTTTGTGGTCGGATAAAGCTATTTTCCTTTTCCTTCCCCTGGTTCCATGCTTAACCGTTAGCTTTTCATTATTTTTTCACACACACCTCCTCCTTCCTACCCGACCCATTCGTTCGAATTTTTAAGACGGTGGAGTAAAAGTGCAAAGAAAGATCGATGATGGTCTTAAATAGCTCGATCGGTGGAATCTATCCAGCAAAACAGCAACGCGGATTGATGGATTTCTGACGGATCAGATTGAACTACGGGATCTGAAAATGGTTGCCGAAAAAGGAAGGAAAATCGGCAGCGGATGATGATGATGATGATCAGCTCGATGTCGGCTAATTATATCACGATGCCGATATGTTTCCGTACAAACAAGGGGGCCTGTTTCTGTAGGCCAAGATCAGCTGGATTTTCCAATGTTTTTTTTCCTTTTTGGCTTTTTGGCCAATGGCTTGGAAGCCACTGGCGGTTGGAATATTTGCAGAGGAAATTGGTTAAAAAAAAGATGAGTTTCATGATGATGAAAGTTCCACAGGTGAAATAGTTTTGCGTTTTCGCTTTTTAAGAGCTTTTTCCTTCACTTTCGTAGGTTTGTTATTTGTTGCTTTGTTGGTAAATTGTAACGTACAGAGCCGGCAACGGTTGAAGCATGAGAAGATGCATCAAGCAAACAACACAGCTACGAATTTTGGGTTGATCGAATTCGCGTCTCCGTTTGGCCATGATTGTAAATCTGTTAATCATCACGAGCAGTTCCTTCATGGCAGACTGATCAGAGAAAAAAAAAGGGGAAGGAAATTTCATCAGGCAAATTTTAATACATCTCAGATCAGAAAAGCGCGAAAGCTGTTTTTTTTGTTGTTGCGTGGTTAATGGTGTGGAAAATTTCTTAGTTGTTTATTTCTATCATGCTCCTCATATACATTAATCTTTTGTGTGTTTCTTTTACAATCTTGTTGCGCAGGTTTTAATTATTATTATAATTTTTATTTCTTTACAGGTAAACGAAAACTGTCAACGATCTAGTAATGGTTCGGTAAACCATCAACCGTAACAAAAGCAGCATTCGAAACGCTGCGACAAAGGTATATCGCTGTTTCGAATATTTAAGAGATTGTTACCAACTGTATGCAGTTTGTCGACATCAATGATTCGCTTAACGTCTTAATGAAGGAAAGGTCCAGAAGATGGAAAGACTTCAGAAATATACTTCGTCACAGTCTAGTTCAACATGAAAACAATCCAGAAAAGATTTCAATTTTACTAATGTCTCTCAAAAACTCAGTAATCACTAGTTTTGACTCTACTTTCGCTACTATTAGATCGAACACCGAAAGACGAGTCTATTTCTCGTCTCTTGAAGTTATAATTCTCCAATATTACTATAGCACGAATGACTAGTAACGAACCCAACTGTATAAACGATATTTGTAGTTTTGAGTGTATGTTACTGTAAATTTCTGCATATTCAACTTGAATTTGTATTCAAGACTTCACCTATCAAGGCCTTCAACCTACCCAAGCATCGCTAAATGATAAGATTAGTTGTGCACGATAAAGTTTGATGCAGGTGCTGATGTTGATGATATCCATCGCTTGAGTGATGATCGTTGATGAGGTAATCGTTTAGGTCAGCACGTTGCTCGAACAGCTCTTTCCCTCCAGTCGCCGACGATCGTGCCGCGAGGATGCAACTTGTTTGTGTTATCTGCGAAAGCACGCTACGTTATAAGCCACTGGGGATGGATTTATAAATGTTTGTCATTCCGTTTTGCAACATTTAACCGTCCCGAAGTGACTATTGCAACTGACCGTGGCACTCAGCTGCCCTCAATCTTATCGCACCGGTTGAAACAGCGGTGATACACACAATGGTGAAGGGGGCCTTTGCTGTGTTGCGATATCGTTGCCATCCCTTTAATGCTGCTGTTGTTTCTTCTCCCGTGTCCGATGTGTGATAGAGTAGCTATTAATTGCTATTTCCTGTCTAAATGAGTTGGTTTGTGCGCGATCGAACCGGATACAGGCTTACATGGAATGTTCCTTCTCAGCAACTAAATTTACGTTCCGTCTATAAAACGTAGTGTAAGGGGATCTTAGTTTTAGTTTACAGAGCACAATAAACAGATAAATGTGTGGTGCTTTAGATGGTTTCGTAGCATAAGTTCTTGCGTGGCTATGCTGGTTACACAATTTCTTAAAAAACATTCTTCCAGGTGGCGTGAACAGCGTCGTGTACGACATAAACTTTATCGTTGACGCTGATTGATACGACACTTCCCTTTGATCGTTGTGTCTGACGTTGGGCATGGAGGGCGAATCCCGGCACCCAATTGTTACCTTATCAGCCTATTGATAATGTATGACGCGTGTGTAACGCCTTCAGCGCATGTTGTTATAAACCACGTGCAGAAAGCAACATAGGCACATAATCAAAAACATGACGTGATGTAGAAGGTATTTATTGATGCTTTCAGCTAAATTATTTTTAGGTATAAACTTGCAATGAGATTCGTTTTTGAAGCATGATTGTGATGCCTAACATTAACTGAGAGTTAATTCCACCAAGTAATTCTGACCGTAACGTATCGTGTACGTTGTCCAAATGATCGAGAAAGTTGTTTTTACTCGACATACTTTGTCCGAATTTTTGTGCCGTTTTTGCATAACAAAAACCCAAACACTGCTGTCAAAGAGCTCACCCTCAACGAGCTGTGTTACCCGTATGCGGCTGTTTCCAAACCATAACGGATTCCCCTCCGCCGACTTGAGCTCTTCATGTTGACAATTGTTTTGAGGGGGCAGGGTAGAAAACGTACACAATAACCCAACAGCGCACGAAACTGTGAATTGCATTTCCGCATTTTATAGACCTTCATTGGTGAAACTTATCGTACAGCACTATAACGCTCATCGAGAATGTGAAAATGGCCGTAGTATTAGTGCTGAAATCAGCACCTCAATCAATAACTTCAATGTATAATGCAGTTCCCCCCTCATGTTTTGAGTTCTCTTCCGGTATCGGGTGATGGTGCGTGTCGGATAGATTTCTGTTCTGGTATTCTACACCAGAAACGATCGTTAAGGGTAGACCAATGGATAGTGTTTTATGTGGATCTCCAAGAATTAGGTCAGTCGGAAATGAACAGAAGTTTCTATCAAAGGGCCCGTGCTATAACAATCGTGACATTCTACATGGATAAATTCCGCAACAGATTAACTGTGTGTGTTTTTTTTGTATTCCCATTCCAAAAGGGGAATGTTGTTTTGCCATGCTTGTTCTCTGTTTTGCAGCAAAAGGCAATGGGAGAGAACTCTGGAAAGGCATCATTATTCAATTCTCCTCGTTCCTTCTGTATGGGTTTGGAATTTGATATCAAGGAATGGTAAAGATTTGCGGTTTTCACGCCCAATTCCTTACGTCCTTCTTACTGTTGATCTCGATAGGCACTGTGGACCAATCTAGAGCGGTAGACGAATATTTGTGAGTATGCTGGGGCGCCATTAAGTATTATAAAGAATCGTTGTGAAAACATAAATAAGTCGAGAAAAAGTAATCTCCCCAAAACTGTGGAGTGGACGAGTGGAAATATTCGTCATTTCTTGTGCTCAGTTATTTGCTCTTGTACGAGTTTTATTCTTGGAATGTTTCATTTTAATTGGACCCAAAAATATATCTCGACCATGAACCTGTGGATACAATTTGTGAATTGTATAGAATTCAAGCAGTGCAGTTTCTTTATTTTATTGTAAGCTTTATGAGGTTGAACATAACATCTCTGGAAAGCTGAACCTGAAATCGAGCCGACAAAAACTAGCGTGTTCGCTTCTTTAGGGCAAACCTGGTTTAAGATGGCTAAAGTTCTCAGACAGACATTGTGAACAGACATGTAAAAAGTTGGTGCGAAGTTGATAACTCAGACGATACCCTTTCGATGTTCGGCTTTTTTATAGTATCCCGCTGCGAAATGCTGATTTGTGTGAATGAAAAATAAAAATAAATTTGTTACACCCGTCTGGACATAACACCATCCGAAAGGATGTAGCGAAAGGGCGAAACGGAAAGAGACCAGTCTGCTCCTCCATCCATACTCCTTCGACCAACAAAAGCTGGCAAATCGGTTCGTAGTCCCCTGTGTAGCGAAACAAATGATGCCTTGTCCTGCGGGAACTAGGCCCCATTTTCTCCCGAGATGGGAATGATCTTGGAAACTGTCCGGAAAGTGACCGAAATGCCTGAGGCATTTTTGTGAATAAAAGGGCTTATGACAAGAGCAGGGAGGGTGGAGCTGTAAGATGCAAGGGTGTGTCTGGCGTGCGTACACTTTGTGACGAATTAAAGCAGCAAATTTGCTCCAAGCCTTTCATGGCGTCCCGTCGAGTAATTACTGTTATTTTATTCGGGTTGTTTTTTTTTAACGGATATAAAGAGATGGAATGTAGCGATGGGATGCGTCTTCCTAATGAGGCGCCTAAAGAAAAGGAATCTCTTCGTTATGTCCTCCATTGAGTTAGAGGTTGTTTAATAAGCAGAAACGATCATTTTAAAATGATCGTTGTGTGTACTATACGGCTAAATAGAGTAGACTTAGTTGCGCTAAAGTGGGCAACGCCTCGTGCACAATAAATGCACTCGAGATGTGTTTGCACATGTGTCTCGCGATTTGTTATCATTCGTTAGGGGAGGTATAGAGAAGGTAAAAAAGAAGGGTATTTATACACCATGAAATTTATTCTTGATGCTGCAATATTACAGCGAAGACAATACAGTTTGTATGTTAAGTTTTAGAGACCTCTTCCATAAACATTTTAATGATAGTTAAAAAAAAATGTGCCCTCCACCATCGCTTACGCCCAAGGTTAAGGTGAAAACATAGGTGGAGAGTAAAACAGCAACTCTCCACCTAAATCAACCACGTGTGTTTGCTCGTGCGGAAAACGTGCATCCGAAACTGGACGATTGAGCACTCTTCAGTACTCCGGCTCGTATCGAAGATCAAGTTGAAGATCAGGTGTAGGTCTTTCATTCGGTGAGACACGCACTGCCAATTTGCCGTCGAATAAGATCGTGGATTGGAGTTTGAACTTTCAATCAGAGGGAGAGAGAGCGAGCGAGCGAGAGAAAGGAAGATACAGAGGGAGTCTCGTAGATGGGGCGTTGATCGCACGGATCGTCAACTTCCGAGGGCAAGTTGCCATCTTTCGCCGTGATCTTCGATCGCATCGTGCGTATGTGTGGATGGGGAGAGATTTTACGGCTGCAACTTTCGTGCAAAGTTTGTTGTTGTTGTTGTTGTTGTTTTGTTTTCTTCCTTTATCGGGGACGGGTTATCGACTCTTGATCGCCGTCCGGTGGTTCGTCGAAGAAAAATGATGCTATCTGACGTTGGCCGTAGCGGTCACACTGCCGTTGGTCAAGCGAACCGGTCTCGGCTAAACGGTCACTAAACTGAAGGCAAATCTATGCGTAAATTATAATAATTTTTGCAAAGAGTATGTGAACGATTAGAGTCACATTCCTTTCGGTGCTATGCCTCTTGCTTCTTCACAGCGAGGAAAAGGGAAGAGGGAAGAGTATGTGATTTGGTAAAGGAAGCTACTTTCTCCTAGAAAAGTTGTAACTAAGGAAGTGAATCCCGCGATTAGTATATAAGGTGGGGGTTAGACCTTGTGCCACTTTCCGGTTGGGATATTCCTCGTTAACCTATGGTCAAAGTTGGATCCATGAGTGCGAGTGAGAGTTGGTGATAAAATTCGGAAACCTATCGACGTATCCCAAAATCCCGCTTCCTCCATCTCAGGACAGAACTCGGCTCGGCGAACAGAAATTTCAAATTCCTGCATCGTTGGCGGTCGGAACAATTCCCGTAGAAATAAATGGTGTCTCTTACAAAGCTTGATTCAATAATGGGGTAGGTATGCACCCGAACACGGGTGAACCATCTGGCCTGGTGTCGCATAAGGTGTGGCTAAGCTTTTTTTTTTATTTTGATGCGTTACTAAACTCCAAGTTGAATGGCCCATCATGACCCATCTCGTGTGTCGCATCGAATGGATTTACCGTTCGACTATAAATGGTGTCTTATGGATATGATAAGATATTTTGAAACTTAGATTTAAACCGATTTCTACATAATCGCAGCAATAAATCTTCAGATGGTGAAATTTATGTCTAATGCTTGTACTATCGTTACATTGTTAAATACTAACAGTAAACGATGTTAAGCGTAAGCAACTCTAGCTTTTGCTGGAGTCAATTATTGTTTCTACATGATTGATAGCTTTCGAGCGGATGCGAAGCATTTACTACGATCAGTGTAATCTTCATTGTAATTATGAACCCGCAGAGGTGACTTGTGTTAAGATGTGTCCCGAGAAAGTACGATAAGGTAATTGTTGACGCCACGTACTCGATTAGCCTAGTCTCTTAAAATCTTGATGTTTTATTTGAAAATAAATAGTTGCATGATGGTAGAACTCCTAACTCCTTCCTTAGATATACTTTTATCTGCTTGATAATTCCAACGACTTGATTTCCTTCCAATCTTGATTTGTTCCACAGTTCAGATGTCACCGTCTAAGATTGGTTTAGAATCAAATCCGTACATTAAACGTATACTGATGGAGCACGTCTTGAGGAATATATTTACGAGAAACCCTCCCCATGGGATGCTGGATTTGCCGCGTGTTGTGAGATCTCGCGCAAGAGAAGAATGAAATGAAAACATTCACTTGCCACGCCAACAACGCGGACACTGATGATACCCTGGGTTTGTGTAGCGGTCAACCTGTTCTGTCTGTGCTGCCGGTTGATCCATTCCGCTTCTCCGGAACCGGTTATGAATCTTGCCCACGAAAAGGAAGGAACCAAACAGTGTGATGAGCGGTCGTTCGGGTGCGGTCGGTGCTTTTCCATTTCGCTGTCAGTGTCTCTAAACTTTGGTTGGCAGGCTTATTGGTCTGCGTGTCGTTTTCGTATGTTTCCGGGAGTTGGGATTTGGGTACGTGTGTGGTACGTGTTGTTGCTATCCCTCAATAGCTATGAATCGGGAAGCATGCCAGCTGGAGCTTATTCAGAGTGATAGAAATCAGATTAGTGCCGAAAAAGGTACTCTCTTCAATTCACTTTGAAATTAGACGTTTTTTTTTTTTTTGGATAAGACTTCCTGAGAAAAAAGTCCTTCCTAACCAATATGAGGATTGTTTTTAATACAATATAACACAATCAGGGTAGAAGCTCAAGAAAAAAAGGTGCAATGTTGCGCATGAATATGTTTTACAAACACCAAAGATGCTTTTCTTCCCACATACAACAAAAAGTAAGAAAAAAAAGCTCAACTCCCGGGTTGAACGGGTTGTTCCGACGCGCTTTTAGCATGGGCGCTGGACTATTGGGTGTCTTCCTAAAATGGTATGCGAGCCAAATTTAGGATACTCGTATGATGGTGCTATCGGACAAGCGTACGCCTTCGATTTTACATTCCACTGTGAACATTTTTATGATCTCTTCATACGAAAAACACGCCCAATGTCGGGCCAGTTGCCTCCTTTATATAAACTTTATATCATAAAAGCGTTCCTATAAGATTTTATGGGTTTTTTTGGGTTTCAAAGGAAACATGTGTTATATTTATGTTTCTAGCGAAACTGAACATTTTTCTTTACTTTTTAAGAACAGGTTTACTTTCCTTTCCAGCAGACTTAATTAAATTGAAGGAAACCCCATACACGTAATTGAGTGCAGACAGTTACCAACTCAATCGTTGCAATGCCTTTTTGCATGTTGCAAAGTCTTACGAAGCTTTAGAAGAAACCTATAGAATGGTTGCGCATGTATGTCTGTTTAGAAGAAGGAGAGCGTTGCCACAATGCACTTAGTTCTTTGGTAAGGTTTTATATTCTACTTAAAAGTTATTGATTTTAAGATTAGAATATTATGTCATAGACGCGTAAAGCAATACGTTCATGACTGAAATGAAATGAAGGATAAAATGAAAATGACTAAATTGACTAAATCAACCCCTTGATACTTGCACCAAAACAGTTGCAATGTTGTGCAGTAGCTTAGTTTGTCGTTTAGACAACCGATTTTCTTTTATTCCAACACTCGACAGGTTGAACGAAACGGAGCGGAACGTTTCGGATGGAAAGCGGCCACTACCGAATGTTTTTTTTTATGACACTTATATCCGATCTCTATGTCTCTGTGGAGTTACACGTGAGTTCTTCCACGGTATGCCCTATCTACAACGGGGGTGACCGCCGGTTGTACACGAGAGAGAGGACAATAAAACACACCCAGCTCTAAGGGCAGGTGAAATATGAACGGTCCATTGTCAATAGCGTGCGGATTAGCTTTCATATTACTGTGTTGTGATGAATAATATTTAGTAATTTATGAGATGATAAATGGTAAATGAAGATTTTATAAATGTTATTTACAATATGTTTAAAGCATAACATAAAATATTAGGTCTTTAAATTAGGTTATCATTTTCCTGGGATTTGAAACTCTCCAGTACATTTAGTAGCATTCAGTTGATTATATTAAAACTAGTATCCACTAGAATTACGCCATTCATGATTGATAAACGAGCACCTCTGTGAACTTATTTGGTAATGTAAAAATTGATCCATTGTTTCACACCGACAGCAGATAATTTTGGATCAATTTTTATAGGTGTGAATTTATAGGCAAGTGCGCGTTCGTTGTTACGACTAAATTTATAGCCTTCCTATAATTGAAGTAGGCAGCCTAGTTCTTAGGTTCCGTGCATGATGTGAAGGGTAATGGCTTCGAACTACGAATTGATTTATAGCGATGGTAGAATGAAGAAATAAACTTGCCCACATTCGGAGTTGAATTGTGCGTTACTCAAGTAGAGTAATATCTTCCTCGATCAAACCATTATCCTCATTCATAGAAGCACAGTAATATTATCATACATTGTTTTATGATTAAAGTTTTGTTTATTAAAATTTGTGTATTTTTATCTTTTCTCTTTTTCAGATTATTTCCATGCACAGTAAAGCCTGTTACGAGGTGGTGGAACGTTTATTGAAGTTTTCAAGATTGTTGAACATGATGCTGCTACTGATCAGATGAGGTAAGGCGAAATAAACATCCAGAATTCCTTGGTGAACAAACACGAATAATAATTTAACAAAACATCTCTTGAATAAGATAAAAAGTTGTTTCAGAATTCCATTAGTAAGGGTTTTTTGGCGTGTCCGTAATTATCATAGCCTAAAAGCAAAAACCGTACCGTCAATGAAATGGTAGAAATCTAACGTTTTTGCTTCTTCTGTACCATATTAACTAGCAGCAAAAAGCATGAATGAATTTGAGTGACAGGCGACCAGCACAAACACGCCATCACATCATCACGGTTGGAAACATTTTCATGTGTTTGTATCTATGTCTGCATTGAAAGAAATGGGCGAATAGGCGTGTGAGGAAACATAAATTTTTTTTTAAAGATGAGGTGCGAATAAAACCGGTACCGGATATTAGGGACGTACTCGCTGATGTGGAAGAAATTACTTTAGTCTGAAGAAAAGGTAAACGATTGTCGCCCACCACTCGTACCAACCACTTGTCACCAAGCAAAGATCTCTTGTACATGAATAATGTTTCAAACGGCAGGAATTGTCGTCTGTTGTGTACAGCTAATGTCTCGAAATAGTCCCGTTTGTGTGAAGCACAGTAGCTTTTCCTAGCGTGAGAATATCAAACATCACACGGAGATGTCATCATGTTCTGCTCCATATTGGAAGAAAGCTTCCGCTCGGCCGATTCTCCAGAATGTACACTTAACCGGGATTGATGAGTTGGATTATGGATGGATGGTGATGCAATGAGCAACCGAATCATAACTTGCACGGAATGACAGGCTTTCATAGACGGCATGCAAAGAACCATATGATTGGCACTAAGCGCAATGTTGTTGAACAAGAGCAGACATCAAGGGAAAACGTACATATATGGATGTGAATAATAATGACCACGAGTTAGTTGTATTCCTTGGCAATTGGAAATATGTCACGCTCAGACATAGGTGTGACACGATAGGAGTTATTAAACGAACTCAATAATAATAAATTTAAGCTTTATTTTGAAACATTAATGAAGAATACAAAATCTTCGCACGGTTCCGTATATTTCTACGCTCGCTTTCTACCTTGTACATATCTCCTGAAGAATGTCAAATGCTTTGAGCGGATTGTCACTGCAGTTCCGGTGATTTCTAGGGGTAAGATAACTTCCGGCCCTCGTACGGTAGTTACCCATTTCACGCAAACGCGTCCCGCAAAGCTTTTCGGAGGTTTAAATTCCTTCCTCTCCATAACTGTTCAATTAGAAATGCGGTCTCTAGCTATAACAATACCCGAGCGATCGAACCTGTGTAGCCGGAAGGTGAGGTGTCGTTTTACGACGGCATATCGGGTCGATTCAATTTGATTAGCTAGATTCAAAAGATGGGGAGAAGACAACAAAAAATCGAAACAGCAAAAGGTGTAGCATGCATCACGCGACCGGCCCGATCGCGCATTGGCGTAAAATGTCTAACCGTAAAACATTAATGAATGAGCGGTCCGCGTGTGAAGGGCGAAAGTTCCCTTCTGAGCCCCTTTTCTTTCCAGTGGCATATTAGAGGTGCTTCGTTTTTGGGTATGCTCAGCATATAAACCTAACACAACCGGCACCGTCTTTCAGTTGACTTCCGATTAATGTTTTGAGGCATGCGGAAATGTAGGGAAAATCGATCCATGGGAACTGGGGCAGCAATATTCTACGTCTTTGATATTAGTGTTTGCACACCCTTTCATCAATCATAATTTAATAGAATCAATAATAGAGATAGCTTGCTACTAGAGAAATGTTTGTTTTGTTTCGATTTAATTACGAGCTAGAATCTAGGTCAGGATCAAATTTGTTGTATATCCGGCTCCGGTAGGGCATAAAATAGGATGAAGATAAATGATAAACCGAGGCACAAAAAGATTATAGTTTGATAGGAAAGGAAATAAGTAGTTCGTTGTATTCCCAAAGCTATTATCAACTAATATTACAATAACAAATACAAACTTCCCAACAATTTATCTACGTTTTATGTCTTTCTTTATTTGTAGAAACAAACTTCGTCGCGAACTTACAGCAGAACTTATTTCCAGCAAGACCAGATGCATATAATGCTAGAGTAACGTGACCCCCTCCCCCGAGAAAGTATACGTGTACATCATCTGAATTTACCGAAAGTAATTTGTGAAAATACATACACCACACCCCACGGTTCAATTGATCGTTCGAACCGCGGGACTGACATTTACAGACGGTGCGGTTTAAAAAGGCCATCGTGATCGAGGGGGGCCTCTCGTTGCCGTTACGATCGGACACAATTGTGGTTGATTGTGGGCCGCCATTCGTTATTGTCGCTCATTTATCGCGTTGGATCGGGTCATTAGAAGCAAAAACTTGTGCCCGGTGCTTGTCTCGCGAAACAGCAAACACAGAACAGTTGGCAGATTGGGTTGGTTCTGGTTTTGAACGAGCGAAGCAAGAACAAACCGTGTGCGCGGTTTAGTGTAAAGAAGTGAAAAGAATCGGGAACCAACAGGTACACATATAGGAGCAAAAAATGTCACATCACAGCGATGATCAGCTGCTGCAGGCCGGCAGTGATTCGTTTTGGGAGCTGAACAATTACAAACGCACCACCAAGCGGATAGAGGATGGCTACAAGTGAGTAGCACAATTTGTGGCTTGAGCTGCACACTTGGTTCCGATTGTAGTGATTAATATTTTCCCTCTTCTCTTTATAGATTGTGTACGGAGCTGCAAACACTGATCCAGGAGCGTGCCGAAATTGAAAAAGCATATGCCAAAAATTTGAAAGCATGGTCAAAGAAATGGGGCGAATTGATTGAGAAAGGTGAGTTGTACTTTTTTAGGCAGGCCAGAGTAAAGCAAAACGGATTTTTCTAATCCATATTAAATCAATGAAAATTGAAAAGTGCGAAAATCGTGATGATGTTTGAACCATTCTTTTGATGGTGGTAACGACATTGCAAAGTGCATCCACGAGAAGTGGAGTATAACAAATTATACGCCACACGCTAATGTATCAAATGTCTCATCGAGCTACCATTATGAATTGTGCGCTACTTAATATGACCTTCAGCTGTTTTTTTAAGTGATACCGGCACCATGCAATCGGAGCGTATGCATGTGAAGGTTATAATTTTCTTGCTAGATTTTTCTAGGACCGTCCCATTCCTGTACCATGGTACCATGAACATTAAGCTGTGAGTAGCGAGGGTTTCTACGGGTGACATAATAACAGAACAACGCCTCGACCATGAAATCATCCGCTTGGGGGAGGGATGAGCATATCTGGGTTGATGCACTTTTGCGGTGTGAATTGTGCTTTGTCTGTTTGGTTAAATATTGAGAGATTTATGACCATTTCACTAATGAAAATGACACTGTTAAAATGTCCTTTGAACAAACAGAGCATTGGTTCTGTGATCGTTTGAGATGCAATTTATTTTCCCGGTGTGAATGCGTTGAAAATTTTGTTACTAAAATCGAACCTAAAATCAATGAAAAGCATTGTGAGAATCGACCACCACCAGGTCAATACAAATACTAGCTTCTGACATAGTAGCTTCTGTCTGTGAAGTGGAATTAATTTGTTAGCATTTAAAAATAGACACCCGAGGTTTGTGCGTATGCACCCGCATCCGATCCTGCCTGTGTATCTCCACATTCGGCATCGCGGTAAGAAAAGTGTCTTAATATATCATTTCCCACACACTTGACTAGTGCCGTTTCTCCATGTGCTTTGTGTTAACACTCCTCACCGTGGGGATCGATGCTCTCGCAAGACGAACCCGGCCGCCCGCTTGTTAATCGGATGTGTGATGAAGCGAAAAATTACGGACAAATGATCCCACCGGCAGCAAATAGCTGATCTGTCTGGGCTACTGATAATGGAAGGCTGTGGAAGTACTGGGATGAAAGATGATTCAATTCAGCCCCATTAGCAATCATTCGTTTGGTTGGTTTCGACATATATAGTACGTTATGTCGTAATGTACGTCCGTGCGCCTTGATTATGTCACATCATTACGATGTTCATAAGAAAAAGAAAAAACTAAATTATTTATTTTGGTTTCTTTAAATACATCTCACGAAGTATTGATGAAGCATAAGCAAGTCAGACAAAAAACATATGCCTTACAACAGGATCAGTCCAATCGTTCCTTGCAGATCAAAGTTATGTTACCTCTTTTTTCGGATTCGAGTTGATAGCTTTTCTTGGGGAGTTTGTCACGTTTTCCGGAAGTATTGCCCGAGTCAACCGGCGGTATTGATTTTTCAATTAGACCACCGAATACGACACTAATTTCTTACCCTTCAGTTGTCGGGGTAGAAGTGTTTGCCTTCTATTCCATTCTATTTTATTTCTTCTCATGGCCTTAACGTTCAATCAGACCCGCACGAACCGAAACACGTCCTTAATTGAGTTACGGAGGGTCAACAGGGGGTGAATGTGAAAGATATTGAGCGGTAGCGTTACGGTGTACGGATATCCTCGGATACCATTAGTGTGGCTTTGCGAAAGTGATTGTATTTTGGAACAGGATAAAATATTAAATGACATCTTGTGTCATAAATGCGCTCTGTTTCAAAAGTTACATTTTGTATTGTTTATTCGTATATTTCACAGGACCAGAATATGGCACGACAGAAGCGGCCTGGAAAGGAATGCTTACGGAGGCAGAACGTTTGTCCGATCTGCATCTAAAAATTAAGGCAAGCCTTTGTTCCGATGTAACACTTCAGATTAAAGAATGGCAAAAGGATAACTATCACAAGGTATGAAACTGTCGTTTATTATTCCACAAAACCTTGCATACATTTGATCTTACTGATGTACTTTTGTTTTGTCTTCTTCCGAAACAGTCGATGATGCAAATCAAGGAGCGCAAAGAAATGGAAGATCAATTCAAACGGGCACAGAAACCATGGGCAAAATTACTAGGAAGTGCTGAAAAAGCGAAAGCAGATTACCACGCGGCATGCAAGATGGAAAAATCCGCAACCAACCAGGAACGGAATGCCTCCAGTGATTCTTCGATGTCAAACGATCAGGTACGTTTTGGGGAAAAAGTAGGGAGAAGCTATTTAACGTGACAAGGAATATGAAAAAGGCTCCTTTAACAACATTTATTCTTCTTTCTTCTTTGTAGCTAAAAAAGATGCAAGAAAGGGTACAGAAGCTTAAGGACGATGTAGCGAAGAGCCGCGATCGATACGAACAAACGCTTAACGAGATCAAAGAGTATAATCCCGTGTACATCGAAAGCATGACGAACGTTTTCCGGAAGTGCCAAGAGATGGAGGAAACTCGGTTGTGTTTCTTCAAAAATGTACTGTTCTCGATACACAAATGTTTGAACATTTCGGAAGATCCGAGCTTGCCGCAAATTTACAAAGAATTCCACCACACGATCAACAACGCCGACCACCAGAAGGATCTCAAGTGGTGGTCCAATAATCACGGTGTCAACATGGGTATGAGCTGGCCAACGTTCGTGGTAAGTGCACGGACAATGTCCAGCAAAGGGAAGTCGGAGCGCATGTCAAGGACATTTGACAAAGTGTCTTCCTGTGTTATGACATGCTGACACCGTTTCCTACTAGCTGGTCTTGGTCTGTTTCTTTATTAACGTGGTGTGTCCATTTGTGACCCTTTTTCCTTCTAACGTGGATGCTTTTTAGCGCATGCTGTTTCATTGTTAGATAGCCGTTTAATGAGTTCTATTTTTATACCAACGAGAACAAATCAAACTTGAATTTTTTTAACCATTTTACTCAGTTGAAAGATAAAAGCATTACTAAATCACTTATAGCAGTTAAACGCTATTCAATTAATCTCGGACGATCGTCCTACTTTCTATTAATCCTTAAACTCTCATTCATGATTTCTTCTAGTACAATTTGTTATATTATTTGTCTTTTTTGTGTGAACTTTATTTTCTTTCAAACTTACTATTTTGTTATTATTAACTTACAATTGCTGTAATGCGGAATAGGGCAAAGGATAATATTTGCTTTGCTGTTGCTGCTGCTACTGATGCGTACGTCTGCCGTCCTTACGGAAGCTGGGTATTCTGTTCGGGCTAACAGTGGTTCTTTGTTCTGTCAGAGTGAAATGCCATTACTAATCGAACTTTAAACCGTCTATCGCATTGCTTTTTACTGTCCCTCCCTCGGGCATTCCTATTCCACCCCATTTTGACCAACAAAAGTAAAGCCTTTGAGTATGTTTATGCTCTGGCCGTATAATTGCCAATGTCGTGAAAGACAGATCAATTTCTTTCCATTCCATGTACTTTTACTTTGTTTTTTTTCACTTATTAATTGTAATTTCGTTTTCTTTTTTACTTTCCCTGTTCCTTATACACTTTCCGACTGGAATTCAAAATCAAACATCCTCAATACACAATGATCCTTAAACCGTGAAAACAAATGCTGCAACAAAATCCAAAATCCACATACAAACACACATGTGCCACCCTTTCCCGGTTCCTCATCAAAACCATTCATCTATTGTGCGATCGTGCGTGCGCTATGTATGTGTGTGTGTTTTATGCTCTGCTCCGGTGCCATAAATGAACGGAACAATGCTGCTCTCGCGCCTTCTCCAGGAGTACACGGAAGAGTTCCGCGACATTGCCAAGGGAATCAAATCCAAAGAAGCTTTACCCGCAGCGCCGATCACGCTCATTCATCAGCGACCCGTGGCCGAAGATTTGCATGTAATTTTTGTTTCTTTTATTGTTTTTTCTTTTTTCGTTTTATTAATCGCTTTCTTTATCACGTACACACCTACACGTTTTGAATTTTAGGCAAAGGAAAAGTTTTTCACTGTTGTGTTTTACAATTAGAGTTTTTCCGTGTGTTTTTTTTGTTATTTTTGTCCTACCGAATACATTACATTATGTGTTGTTTGAAGTTTTTGTTTCGAATGTTTTGTCGTCCTTTTTTTTTTATTTATTTTCGGTTGTCTAATGTTTTGCACCGTACTGTTTAAACGAAAACCACATTTTATATGCCCCTTTTTTTGCTTGTCCTCGGTCTGTAAACGGTAAATCATAGAGCTAGTTTGTAGTGCATTTTATTATTATTTCATTGTTGCTTTTGATTGCTGAAACATTAATAGATACCATTTAATTGTTCGGTTTTGGAGTTAGTACAAAAGGGTAAAATACGATAAGTATTTAACCAACCAGCTTGGAGTGATAAAATTCAATTGTGCGCTTAGAAAACTTACATACGAACAAACACATATAGTAAGCGAGCAAAGTAGATTTGACCGTCTGTAGAGTAAAGCATTTTAGGATAAAGAAGTTTTTAGTTTCGGCCTTAGTGAACTGACTATGGACGCAGTAGATTTACACTTATAAGTAACCTTACTCGAAGTCTTTACTGTAGAAAAACAAAACATACTATTTGCTTGTGAAAGTTCAAAATGAAGTTTGACGATTATTATTGATAAGAATATTGTTGTGCTTTCTCTCTGCCAACCTTACATTCGTTAATCAGGAATATCCGCCACCGCCGCCGGCTAATAACAATCGGCTACTTGGAGGAGGCAATCGGAACAGTACGGCCCTCAGTATTACCAATTCGACTGGCAACAATCGTACCACTCCGACACCGAATAATGATTCACCCAAATCGGAAACGGCTTCAACAAAAAATGAACCAGCCAGTACACCTACCCGAACATCGCCTGGACGCGCTGCACCCGGTGCAACGGTCGTCACGTAAGTTGGACGGTTTCGCTTTCGCGAGGCGCATAAATGATTGTATTCCTTTTTCTTCCCAGCAATGGTAACACCGGAACGAACGGTAAAGCGAACGATAGCAATCCTTTCGAAGAGGAAGAAGAGTGGGACGAGGGCGATGGTAACGATAATCTGTTGGTGGACAATGGTGAACCTGGCGTACCCGTGAAGGCACTGTACGATTACGAAGGTGCGGAAAGTGATGAGCTTACGTTCAAACAGGGTAAGTGGCGCCGGTTAGGATCCTTATTCGTCAAACACATTTGAAACTGATTGTGTTATTGCGCTTCGCTTCTATTTGCAGGTGATTTATTTGAAAAGCTAGAAGATGAGGATGAACAAGGCTGGTGTAAAGGACGAAAGGACGGGCGAGTAGGACTGTACCCGGCAAACTACGTGGAAGTGGTAGCGACGTAAGCGTCGGCAAACTTTTACAGCAAATGAGGAAACGAAAAACAAAACCTTCCAAAGGGAAGGCAGGCAATATGTACAACGGTGAAAATATGATAAGTGAACGTAGTCAAACCGAAGTACAAGCTGCTGGTATGTTGGATTTTATTTGATTACATTTGGTAGTGAACGAAAACAACAAACAAACAAACAAACAAAAAAACCCATAAACCAACATCACATTTATAACGGTGAAGCAAATATGCACGTGGTTACAGTCTTTAAAATTGATAGAACGAGACAAACACAGAACAAACACGGGCAGCCAACAACGACGTGTTTTGGTTTGCTTTCATCGCGGGTAGTTTTGAAGCAACGCGCCATCGTTCTCTGGAACAACTAAGCTTAAAGGATAAGATCCGCAGAACCAATAATACACATCTGAAGGACCTATAATGAAACTTTGGCCAAAAAGAAAAGGAAGTATTTTTGTATGTTGGAAAATGTAGATACTTCCACCGTGTCTGGGTTGCACGCACGTAGAAATAGAGCCATAGAGAGCCGGTGAAGGTGTTTATTCGTACACTTAAATACGTAGGTTTTTGCTCCTGGAATACAATTCGTAGAGTGGTGCCCCCTGTGTAGGTCCTTTTGGCGGCGTGTATTGTTAATCGTAGGAAAGGAATAGTGTTTTGCAAAGCCAATCATGAATCATCATGATTAATCTGTTATTTACGTACACTTTATCGTTTGTATGTCGATAAAGGGGTTTGAAGTGGTTTTATTTTATTATTATTTCCTTCCTGGTTGGATCATTTCTCGTTAGAATGTACAGTTTTGATGCTAGAATTCATATGAACTATTTGGTAAAACACACACACACCCACATGAAACGAAAGTGGTGCGGTTGTGTTTGCCATTATGAACTTGCCTTTCGTACGGGTGTATAGGTTTTTGACGTACTTTTGGAAGATCCACCGGGATCCGAAAGATCCCGCCAATGGAGCAGATGAAGGGCCCGTTTTCCATCACGTCCTTGATGAAGCAAAATGAAGGATCGAATGAGTTTAGTCATATCTACGTCTTTGTTTTGTTCAATCAGTTGTTCCATTTTATAGTACTATATACGGTTTTTTAAATAAAAGAAAGCATCTAGATTTAAGTAGAAATTGAAGCAATTCTAAGCATCTGAAGCTCTGCATTTAGAAAATGAATCGAACGATTGCTGTTTTATTACTGATTCGGTGTGAACTGTCGTTTCCAAAATACAGCAGGAAAAAAAAAGCGAAAAACAAAACATTTAAATCGACTGGGACGGCTCTGGGAATTAATAGATTTTGCATCCCTTTTCGGGAGGCAACAACAGCTCAAGGTAGAGAACAATCAATCTGTGCACCGTACTAAATGTCGAGCTCTTGTAATAGCGACACTATACTCTACTGTAGAACACATTCGTGTTACGGAACACGCGTAGACTATTCCACCCATATGTACCGCAGAACACGATCTACAGGGTTTTCAAATCAATTAGAAAATATCATTTAGAAGAACTATTTCCCACCTCTCACTCGCTACAATACGACATGGTATGTACATGATTGGTTTTGTTTTTCTTGTATTTACTCAGACTTTATAAACTCAAGCAGCTTGTTACAAACCCCGAAAAGAAACGAAAACAATTAGCAATGTGTTTTATATAGGGCAAATATTTTTCTGCACTGAATAATACCGATCATCATGCGGAATAGTTCAACCATAGTCGGATGTTTGTAACGCAAAAAGGCGTTGTGATTTTTATTTTCACATTTTCTACTGTACAGTTTTCAGAGCAAAACAAGGTTTTGTTGCACGTTTTGTGTGGTACAAACACATTGAAATGCTGTTTTGCGATTACAAACCGAAGGAAAGGTGAAACTGTTGACAAGAAAACATAAAGCGAAACAGAAGAACACGCAGATACGATCAGTAAGTTGGAACGGATGGGGAAAAAAGTAAACGCATTAGTAATAACAGTTGAAGTAGTGTGATAGTGAACATAAAGGATAACACACTGCATACAGATCGTTAACGAATGAATGAATGGTTGAAATGTAAGCAAAAGAACATGTTGTGTATTATATTAAGTTTGAGGAAATATATGTAAAGAAGTAATAACAAGTTATAGTCCACAAACGATGATACGATACAAGCATTGGTTGTAGCGGTTATTTATACATGTACACAGCTGTATATTCTAAAGGATATCTAGGTGGGTATACAAGTGTTTGTAGTACAGCATTTTGAACATATCACACAAGCACACCATGAATGCATCTAGCAAGAAAGTGGCGCATTTAACGATCATAGCAAGCATTTGAATTGTGCAAATCAAAATAGAGAACCGTCTCGTTGTGCGCAGAAGTGTGTTCTGTTATCAACCCGAAAAATGGATAACGTGTTCCACCAAACGGACGAAACGTTTTACGAAACGCAGTACAGCAAGGGTTTTCCGAACCATCCTTCAGCCAGCGTACCGCATGTACGGCCGGCGTCAGCAAATGATGGAGGATTGCAAATGAAACGCATTCTGGAGAATGAACGCATGAAACCAAAGGAGGAGCAGTATCGTGAACGATGGAATCAGTTGCACCGCAGCAAGAACGAACAAGTCGGTGGACAAAAATTCCTTCACACAGTTGATTCGCTAACATCGATAAAGGATCGAACGCACGGTGCAAAAAGTAAGGTAGAAAGTAACTTTTCCAACATACTGTTTCCCGGTTACGATGGCGATAGCAGTAGTAGTGACGGTTATGGACGGCGAAAGGTTCAAACCGATGATATAGGAGATGCAAAGATAACTGCGGCAACGCATGGCAGACGAACGTACAGTGATCGGAGTGGAGATTGCTTGCGCAAAATCTTCAATCACGTACAGTCATCATCGCCGCCCTCTTCAGCAGCGAACACTGAGCGGGAAAAGAACTTAGCTAATATGCCCGCCGCCGGAATAAAGCTTAACAGATGTCCAACGTATCGTAGGTATGATATGATTACGTTGGAGGCAGAACACCAGGATGCACCGGCTGTGAACAAAGCTCTACAATATTTGCACAAGCTGCGTTCATCCCTTTCCCATTCTGGTGCAGTCCAAAGCACACGAAAGGAACTGCAGGAAAGCGTCGTACTCGGTGGAACAGAGCAGAATTGTGATTGGAACGGTGTGCTACTTAAGTATATTGGCATGGCTGGATCGTTGGATTACGAAGTTTTGAAACCACTATTTCGTAAACTCAACATTGACACAGGAAGTTATGAGGGGTTCGTAAAGTTTTTGGATCTTTTGGATAGTGAAATATCACTAACCCAGTTCGAACTCGGGAAACGCATGCAACAGCAATCTTCCGACGAGGAAAAGGAGCACTAGTACTAATTTCGGAACGTGACTGAAGTTGTTAACACTTTGCAAATTGTTCGTCCGGCGTGTCGAGTTCGTGTAATAACTTTATTAAATAATCAAATTACTTGTATACATTTATAACAACAAAAAAATAGTCAAACATTAATTGCGCCGAAGCATGAAAGCTAGTTGCATGTCTTTGGGAATAAGCGTTACACGGTCCCGGTGAAGCGTACACCGATAGGCGTCCTCGAACAGCTGTACCAAATATATTTCCGACGCTTCCTGCAAACAAAGCAGCATATCTGGAGTTACCTTCAGCGAGCGGTTCGAATACTCGGATAAGATCTCGCGAATCACGCGTCCAAAACACAGCCTTGGAATCAGATTATGAACCGTACTTTGAAGGTTTATTATATCCTTAAGAACCTTCAGTTGGCCGGGTATTTTCTGTTTCCGTATGTGCGGTTGTCTTGAAGTGCTCGGTTGGACCGTTTCTCTGGCTGCTGATGATTTGCGTGGTGTTTTACGAGTTGCGCTAGTGCTGGCAGTCGAAGAGGTTTCCTCGTGATCTGTATTGGGCACGGTGGGCATGCTGGCGAGTCGATGAGCTGAACCAACGTTGGTCCGTTTCGGGCTGTAGTTTTTATTCGGGCTGGAGTGTTTGTGGGACGGTAGGAAAGAGAAATTCGGGCGCGATTGATTCGTATTGTTGCGGAAAGATTCATTCTCGCTATTGCTTAGGGAATCGTCCGATTCTGCACCCATTACATCGCGAAGCTCCTCAGCTGTTCGAAGGGCGCGGTAATCTTTCTTTCCTTCGGCCCTTCCCGTTTCTTCTGAGGACGCATTAGGAATGTTCCGTTTGGCTGGTGGTTTTACTTTTGCAGTCTTTTTTCTTGGTGCCATCGTACCAAAACACAGTAATCTTTCTTTATAATTTGAAAAACAAACGCCAACAAACACAGAAATGGCCGCCAATGCCGCAGAATCCGTTTACGTTTTTCAAACAGGTTGTAAATGTAGCTGCTGTCAAGCTACCGCTTGAACAAGAAGCAACAGTTGTTATGCCGCAGTCCTGCTGTTTATTTTACGGTGTGATAACTCTTTCGGATATATATTTTATTCCCACATCTAATTATAATTAGGAGAATCATAGTTGTTCCACTTTACAAGCTTTCTTTTCAGTACTCATTCAGTGGAATGTAAAAAAATAATTTGAATAGAAAGAATGGATGACATTTTTGCAAAGGCTACCATTCGGTACATGAGCTAATCGTTTGTTTATTTCCTTCGTGATATCTACGCGTCAAGGCGAACGTCAATTCCGCGATAAGAAAAAAAAGTATGCCTAGAAGAAATGTGACGTTTTCCGATGATTATTTTATTTGCGTGTTTCGAATAGAAAAACGGGACGAAAACTGTGCAAAGAGGACAATTAACCAAGACCAAACCCTATTATATCCTGCCGGTCGGTTAAAAACACCCGGCTGAAAGGAGTGGCACCATATTGATACTTTTCCGTACACGGTTTCAACTAAATCATGGATCGCGGCAAATCAGGGCCGGGTATTAGGGCGACCAAGAAGCAACAACTGAGTCACCCGCAGGCGGAATTGTATGCCCTCGGTTCCAAATCGTCCGTCGGTGGTTCCCGTGGTGACGATGCCAAATCCCGGGTGGTTGTCGGTGGCGTGGTGTCGGACCGCAAACGAGAAGCCTCTTCGTCGATGGCACTTGGTAGCGGAGGTGGTCCAGTTGCATCGAAGAAGATGAAACTATCGTCCGGAGCGAGTGCTTCGATAGTTGGTGGTAGTAGCGCCGGCTTGGGCGGTGTATCCGGAGTCGGTACGAGCAAGATCTCCTCCGGTGGTGACAGCTCTAGCTCGAGCAGCATTCTCGAATACTGGGAACAGTGTGCGTTGGAGTGTGAATCGGTGGATCTGGCCGCGACCGTACTTTCAGCCATTGAGCAGCAAGATAGCGACAGCGTCGTGGGATACATCTGTGGAGCAATAAAACTGCTCATATCGCCGAAATCGAAATCCGAATCAGTTTTATCGTTATCGTTGCTATATCTGGCTCGCCTGCGGCCTCACCTGTTCTGCAACGAAACGATCACTTCGGCACTGATCGCTGTGCTGAAGCGGGATAGCGGTGGAAATGCCTTCAAGGGCCGCAATAATCCAACGATGCATATTTTGGCGTGCAATCTGCTCGCCCGGGGTTACAGTGATAAAAAGCAGTGGCCAGAAAGCTTTATCCGGACGTACATTGATGATGCGATCAACGATCGCGTGTGGGTAGATTACGAAGAATGCGCCCCATTCACCGACAATATTGTAGCGGCCTTTGGCACTAAAATACCACCCAAGTGGATGCTACAACCGGAACTGAGCACACTTAATCCAACGACACGCGACGGCACTCTGCCGGACGATGAACATTCAACGGACAGTGGGATGTTTGGCGATGCGCTGGGGAAAGATCCAGATGCCAATCCACCCCGATTTGGCCATATGCGCGAGCAGCTCGAGCGCATGGTAATAGACGCTATGAAGGATCAACTGAACCGTCGACAGGGGCCGGACTGTTCGACGAAAAATTTTCTTCGATATCTATCACTTACATGCGGCATTCTGGAGGTACGCGCCTTCGTCGTTCCACGGCTAGAAATGTGGATCCACAACGGGAAGCTGGTTAAGCCGGTGCAGGAACTGCTAACCTTCCTGTGCTACAACGTGACGGGTCAGAGTCCGAAAGAGCACGAGGTGCTCTCCAACTTGGCCAAGGTGCGCTTGAAATCGAAGCCACTGATTAACATCTTCATGATTGGGCTGAAGGAGATGATCAACTGCCAGCCGGAAATACTTACCCCGCTGTTGAAGTATGTCGTGCAGAATGAGCTCTCGAATGCACGTAATCCGAACAACATGGGCATGCTGGCGATGATGTTCCAGACGAAACCAACTGAATCGGCCGCCAACCTGGCGGAGATTTATCAGGAATTTCTACTCCAGCGTGAGGATGTGCTGCGCACGTTGCGCTTCTTCCTGCGTGAGTTAGTTAAGATGCTTCGGTACGACATCAATCTGACCGTGTTTTGCAAGGTGCTGCTGCAAAACCGGACCGATCTTACGCCGCAGATCGCTAGCTCGGAGTTTCGCGATCGTATCTTTCACTCGATCGTCGATCTCGTGTGTTTGTGCATGTTCCTGTCCGTGTCGCCTCAAATTCGCGAAGCAAACGTTTCCATTCGCAGTGGTCGTGAGACGAAAAGTTCCACCGCACTGAGTGCATTCTATCAACAGCAATCGATCATACAGGATCAGGCACTCGCCTGGATGAAGGACGTTGTACCGCGTGTTTACAAACCGATTGCTGCCAGCGATTACAAGGCGGCACTGCACAAGCTGCTGCTTTTGGATTCTCCAGAGGCGTACGCCAAGGGGGATCAGTGGCCACCGGAACCAGAGCGAGCGCCGCTTCTTCGAATGGTGTCCGAGATTCCGCTGCAAGAGAGCCTCATGCTATGCATACTGCTGATTGGTATTGAGAAGGAGATACCGTTTTCAATACAGGATACGATGGAGATAACGGAGCAGCTGGTTCGAAGGGCAGGATCCTTGCGCCATATGGACTACCCACCGCTGGAGATTACGGATCTGAAGATTATCGAGCTACTGTTCAAGATGTCCGAATATCACCATCCCGATAATATTGTGCTACCGACGAATTATGAACCGCCGAATCTGGCCATCTCGTCACTGTACTGGAAAACGTGGATCATTCTCCTACTAATCTCCGCCCACAATCCCTCCTCGTTCGGGTCGTTCTGCTGGGAACAGTATCCGATGCTACGGTTGCTGATGGAGATGTGCATCACGAATCAGATTGGGCCACCGAAACCGTGCGAAGAAGAACTATCGGTGGCAGCACTCGAGAAGGCCCAGATACTGGAGTTTGAGAACCATCTTGCCTCGAACCCGATTACGGAACAGAACAGTTTGCTTCTCTCGCAGTTGATACTGATGGATCCGCGTGGTGTGGCACGTCGACCACCGAATCCGGTGCTCGATCAGATACAGCAGCTAAACGTTAGCCACCGGTTGGGTCATTTGCTGTGCCGCAGTCGAAAGCCGGACCTTCTGCTCGAGATCATACAGCGCCAGGGAACGTCACAGTCGATGCCGTGGTTGGCAGATTTGGTGCAAAACTCCGAGGGTGACTTCAACCATCTGCCGGTGCAGTGTTTGTGCGAATTTCTGCTCGCCAATTCCGGCTCGGCTATTGTGGAAGCGAGCCGGGAAGCGGAACTGTTGCTGTACCTGCAGCGCGTACTGCAGGACGAAACGGGCGAGCATCAGATGATGATCGGAGAGGTGCTGGAGTATTTTCTTCGCCGGTTGTCATCGTTTTCCAGCGCATCGCGGCAGGCAGCTATACGTGGGTTGAAGCTGCTGCTGAAAGTGTTCCAGGAAGAGCACGATCCGGGTGCGACCGTTCCAATCGAGGCGAACAACGGGGACTGGCTGTTGCGTTATCTGCCGATGATACCGCACTTCCCGTACGTGCGACCCAGCGTGATCGTACAGCTGCGGGCGGCCTGTCAGGTGGAGAACATCCCCGAGCTGGTGATGGTGTACATCCAGTTCGTGGCGGCTCACAGTGCGATGGATGGGGAAGAAGCAATGCTGGAGCATGTGATGGACATGTCGCATCTGATTGTCGAGCGTACGACCGTGTTTGCGAACATTATACCGACCCTGGCGGATCCCAGCGAGCAGCGCATCCAGACACTGAACTGCTTGTTTGTCATGTTTAATAACTTTCTGATCAAGCTGCGGGATGCGAAGGTTATTCCGCATGCGTTCACCGAGTATCCCGACCTGTTGCTGGTGCAGTTTGCCGACGAAAGCCAATGTCACATACATCTCAACATCATTCAAGCGTTCGTGATTCTGCTCACCCATTCATCGTTCATTTCGGTTGCTGGACAAATATTGGACTACTGGTTTCCGGAAGGTTCGCCGCCACCGCAAGCATTTACGGTAGACGGGTCGGAGCCGGTTTGCATACTGCCCGACTGGCTCAAGCTGAAGATGATCCGCAGCAACGTCGAGCGACTCGTTGATGCCGCCCTGCAAGGTCTAACACCGGATCAAATTGTACTGTTTGTGCAGAATTTCGGTACACCCGTTAGCTCGATGTCGAAACTGTTGGCTCTGCTCGATCGTGCCGTGATCGTGCAGTACGAAGCGGTCAATGCTGCCATCCTGAACAAGAGCTATCTCGCACAGCTGATCGAGATACAGCAGGCTCGCGGTGCAAAGAATGGACACATTTCGGTGGAAGCGCTGGAATTACTTCCGCAGCAAATGGACGTCGCTGCCGAGGAGCAGAAGCTGGCAATCGATGAAGAAAAGGATGTGAAGCTGCTAGTGACGTCAGCTGAAGGGAGTGTAATGGAATCGTACCGTATCGAACTGCTGCCGTCGACTGCTTCCGCCGATCTGAGACGTTCTGTGTCTTCCGATGCGAGGCCTGCTTCCGGTTCGAAGACGAAGGAGATCGAGGAAGCGGTCGAGCTGGTGCTTACTTGTCCGCTGAAGCTGAACCGCACCGCCATGGGCAAATACCGCAAGCTTATTCAGCGGCTGATGAACTCCAGCTCGAAGTCGCAAGAGTACGCCGCAAACAAATCGATCGCGTATCTGGGCCGTTTGCTAAAGAGCCCACAAGGGCAGGGTTTGATTAAGGGATTGATGCAAAACTCGCAAGTCATATGCTTTTTCCGTGCGCTGCTTGAAACGCCCATCGAAAAGTTCGAAAATCTCAACTATATGTTGCATGTGCTGGATGAGATTATACGTTGCGTCAATCCAACGTCGAATACGGTCCTGTTGGAGGTTTTGGTTAGCAAGCGAACGCAGATGATTCGCCATGCCCAGAAAGAAGCGGGCGGTATTGCGAATGGGGCAAGTGTGAAGCAGGAATCAACGGTCGGCGGGTCTGTGACGATGGGCGGTGAGCTGCTGCAGGTACTTTCGACCACAAGAACTGCCGATGTGGAAAGGAAAGGTATGCAACAGCTGTGGCGTACAAGCCGGGAAACACTGATCAGTGTCGCTGCGACCATGCTTAAGGGAAATGGTAGCAGGCCGGATGCGATGGAAGTGAAAAATGAGCCAGAGGATAACAAATGTGGACTGCTGGTCGATTGGGTGGCTGATGCGGACTCGGAGCTGATACGCGTTAACAAGGAGCAGCAGATGGAGTTACTCTTTAGCAGAAGTTTATCGAATTCGCGCCCCTATCTGCTGTCGCTCATGTCACATCAAGCGAGTTGGGCTACACTGTACCAGACGGTAGACTTATTGATGGGATCATTTAATCCCACGTACGACCCATCCTCGGTGTTAGATTTCATCGATACACTAACGCGCAACCCGCGCCTTTGGCAGGGACGAGACAAAGCCGTACCGAAGCACGAACAGATCGAGTATATCGTAACACTAAGCGAGACTCAGTCTTGCACCTTCATCGATTACATACTGACGGAGGAAAAATGTGCGGAAATTGGCGAAGAATCAGTTCGTCGCTTGAGCCAACGCGTGAAGCTTCTGTTGCAGTGTTTGCCGGGCAAATTTTCGATGCTTCCTGGTATGGTGACGTACGTCCGTGGCTATGAACGTCGTGAAAATGCGGCCGATTTTGCTTCCGCCGTCAGACGGTTTCTCCAGCAACTGTATATGAACTTGCCCCCGATGAAGTTTATCCTGCCGAACGTGTGTACGGATCTGTACCAGAACGATGTACGCAACGAGCCCGGTGGATGTGTGGCGGACAAGTTTACGTATTACATTATAACAACGATCGCGTGTCTGAACAATCCACGCGACTTCCAAACCATGTCGGCCGAAATGGAACTGATCGTGCGGAAGCTTGCCGCATCGCATCCAACACTGCTGCTCAGACAGTTGTCCGTATTGTCCGCGTTGCTGCAGGGTCGGGCCCATATGGATTTACACGTCCTGCGGTCGGAATATCACTTTCATCTGTTCCATCAGGTGATGGGCATACTGGAGCTGCTGGCACCGCTCGTGTATCGTGATTGCTACCGAGCAGGTCTACAGAACGGGTTGGATTGTTTTTTCCAGCTGCTGAAACATCACGGTACGTTTAAGGAAAGCTACACGCTTATCTATCGCTTCGTGGAATTTTTGCAAGCATACATTGGAGCAAATCCCGTCACGGCGATCGCCTTCGTAGAGCAGTACGGCGACGTGTTGATCGATCTTTCCCATCAGCATTTTGATTTGCACGCGTTACAGCAATTAGTGCAAGGTCTGTCAATGTTACGCCATACGGGACCATCCGCACGGAAGCATTCCGTTGGTATTCTTGCTGATTTGGACCAGCTGGCAGCAAGTGCAACTTCGTACGAAGGTAGAGACGATCTTCGAACGATGATCGAGGGTGGTAAATTGGAGCATTCTGGCAGTGCAGCAGTGGGACTGATGTTAGCTCCAGCCATTAAGAACGACATTCTGCCAAACCATTGGACGGAGCTGGTCGCTGTGTTGCGATCAAGAGATATAGATGAAGTTTCCGTCCCGTTGATGGAACTGGATGCGCTGTCCGTTAAGCGTCCGGCACTGCTCGAAGATATCTTTGACGATGTGGTACGGTTCGTACAACATCCGTCACCAACCATTCGACAAATGGCACACAATCTAGTGACACGCTGGTTAAAGCAGAGCCCCGGCAGCGTTGGCACGAACGGGACGGCACTGACTGCGTTTGTACAGTGTCTTAACCATGAGGACGTTGCAGTAGTGCACAGTGCGCTGGACAAAACGACCGAGTACACGCTGTGCCTGCAGGAGCACACTCCCCAGATCCTGAAGGCGGTCTTTGAGCTGGGCATCGGAAGCAGGATCAACACATTCAATGCATTGCGACGGTGTGTTCAGGCGTTAAAGAAGCAACATGCCTGTTAAACCTGATTGATTGGGATGGAGCATTAGTGTAGCAGACGTAGTGACGTATTATAGTAAGTAAGAAAAATGTGTAATAATTAATTTTTATCGTAGAAAACAAGATTACAAGACGCATCTATTAATACGTGGAAAATGATGAGAAGAAATAAAAATTTGCTAATGTAAGTATTACAAATTATTCTTTAAGTGTACATAAACGCACGCTTTTATGTACCTATGTATAATTTATTCGCAATTTTCGATTTGACGGTGTACGAAAATCCAAAGTAAAGCCTACACAAACAAAAAGGAAGTTTCAATTTTCGTTAAACATAATATCAGTTTGACTGTTTGTGTGTGTTTTGGGGGATAATTAGCCTAAATAATTATTGCTGCATATTGTGGAGCAGTATGGTTTCGACATTTGCCCAACGATCCGTTGCCCGAATGCAACGATACGGTGAAGGAAATTTTTGCGTTAATACCACAGATACGATACGATTTAATGCACAGTTTGTCTATTATGAGATTTAAGGTAAAAAAAGGGTAATTTCGATACATTTTACAACTTTGCACGTAAGCGCAGCAAAGACGGCACAACAAGCTGAGATTGAGTGCGATCGGTTTAATGATAGTGTGTTCTATCTCGACCTTCATCTACCGATCATCTACGGCATGTTTCGCTTAGTTTTGTTGATTGCCTATTTTCTATGAGCCTTTCGACATGAGTATCGCAGCCAAATAGCAAACGATGGCCAGTATCAAGTAAAGATCCTGTGTGGAAATTGTCGCTACTTCTACGCTTTTCGATGGCGAGTCGGATCGATATTAATATTGTCCGTGCTAATTCCCTTAACATCGATGCCCAGTTCGTCATCGGGCGTACTAAGCCAATCACTTCCGTTGCTCTCCGAACGCTGCATCAACCGCTGGGAGGAACTCGATTCACTGTTGCTGTTGTTCGACGAACGTTGCTTACCAGCGTGCGGCTTGGTGCCGCGCGACGTCGTCGGATCGGCATCGGTTTTGAGTGAAATTAAATTTTCGTAGCTTGGGGTTTTGCTGAGCGTTAGATTAAGTGCTTTCGTTGATGGGAACTGGTTGAAAATGTTCATCTCCTTCGGCGGTGCACCTTCGTTCGGTGTTTCGACGAGTTTCTCCACCTTCGGTCGCACGATACTGATACCACTGTCGAGTGCACCGTACTTCGGATTGCCGATCGTACCACTGCCGGATGGTTTCGATTGCCCACCGGGATACAGCTGTGACACGCCGGTTCCTGTGCCAGTCGCACTGTAATACAAACCGCTCTGGTAGCATTGGCTCGCGAGAAGATTGGTACCACCTTCCTGCGGTACCAGGAATTCACGTTCCGATCCGCTGATGTTCATATCACAGGTTCTACTGCTTCCCGGGGCCAGATCGTACACGGCGCGGCCCCTAAAGCGTCGGCTGAGCGAGCTGCCTACCTCACCCAGATGTTCCGACACGTCCTGCCGCACGTCGGACAGATCGAGCATGGTCAAAAAACCATAGTACCAGGGTTGGGATGTACCACCGTTTCCACCACCACTACCACCACCGGCGCTGCTCCCGTTGATGCTGCCCCTAGCTATCAAACCTACTGGAATGTTTATCACGTACGGTTGGTGCGAAAAGCTGTAATGATGAGCCAGCGCGGCCAAAAACATTTCGATACAGATGAGAAAGTTTTGCAACTTTGTCGACAGTTCCAGCTGTGATTCGAACTCGGACGTGTTGCTGTCGAAAATGTCCTTTATGATACCGTAATACACTAGGAAGTAGATGATCACACTTTGACTGTTGAATGAGAAAGAGAAAAAGGGGAATTGAATAGGAAGGAATTAAATAAATGGATTATCCGCTTGATGCGATTGCAGTACGTACAAGAATGAAAAGAAGATGACGGCTTTTATGCAGAAAAATTTTGGCAACGGTTTCATCGCGCGCAGCTCGTTTCGTGTGGCCCGATAGAACAGTGCGAGACAGTACATTGCGATCGATTGGGAGCAATTGTTGATGAATACCAGGTACGGGAATGCAACGGATGCTTGAAACTGACCCTCACCGTAAACGTGATTCAGTTGGCAGATGCTGCAATACAAGAAAAAAAAATCATTTATCAAGAATTTTTAGTATTGCAGTGTTGGTGAAATCGTTCCCTACCATGCAATGATTGTGGTTAATGGTCTTACGACCGTGTACTGCAGTATACCGTGTTTGCAGTTATGCACAAACTCCCGGCCCATCTGCCACGTCGAAAGACAGCAGCAGGGAATGAAGTGATGTGTTTGCGCATTGAACTCTAGAGCCCGCTCTAGGTCCATCTCCAGGTTGAGATAGTTTAGTAGATACTTCATGAAGTTGTAGATGACGTACGCTTCGTAACATTCGCGTATACTGTCCATGTAGATCGATTTGCCAGGGTAGATCAAGCAGAGAAGCTAAAAGTGAAACAAAGAAACATGAAAAACTACTCTCCACTTTTCAATCATTCCCTGTACATACCGCATTAAGTGCGTAGATCGGCACCATCCACAGGATTCTGAAACGATAACACAGGGAAACATGATGGGAAAAAAAACTTACATTAAAACGCTGTCTAGAAACATGCTATAGCTTTCTGATAAGCGCATTCGAAATGCTGTGAAGAGTGGTAGTTACATTATCGAAGGTCAAGAAAAGTTCCGCATTTAAAATGGGTGTTCAACATGATAATCAACGATCGCTTTCGTTCCAAAGACGTATGAACGATGAATCATCAAGCATCGTTCATTGACAGTGATTTGCGATTGAGGAATACGGATGGTAAAACGTGCTTGAAAACACGTTTTTTGTTAATGAAGCACTTATCAAAAGCCTGTGATTTATGTGTAATAAATCAGGAAATTATGTAGTATTCAATTTTCAAACCGAAATCTGAAACACACTGAAGCTTGAGCATGTTTCTATCGTACCGAGTTTAGGAGGGTTGTTGTATTGCTCCATTTATAGCACCAAAACCAACCCCAAACTGTTCTTTTCAACATTTCCGTGTTATTTTCCACGGTTCAGCGCAACCATTGCTGCCGAAAGAATGGCCGTAGTAACTACGCAGGCAGACAGGGCGACCTGGTTTTATTGCTGCTAGCAAGTGTTAGTTTACATTTGTTTAGCTTCTAATCGCAAGGCACTAAAACATCGTTTCCCCTACTCGGTGAAGATTGGTTAGGTAGAAAGAAGACGTAAACATTCATGACTCATGGTATTTAATCGTGTTTGGGCAACGTTGGATGTGTTTGATAAGGCATAGAGAAAGCTGCCAAGGTTTTCCGCAATTTGATTAGGTTTAACAGACATTTTTTTACGAACAGTTGGCTGGGAAGAATATTTTACCTGATGATATGCCGCTGCAGCTGAGGTTGCGTGTAGTGAATGGTGTGCTGTGCGATCTGCCATATCGAGATCGGTATGGCGCATAGTACAAACAATCCACCGATCAGGATAAGTTGTCCCTTGCGGGTAAAGCCATCCTTTACCGAATCTGCGATCAGCAGCGGGACGACAATGATTACAAACAGTACGTACAGCACTACCAGCAGTGGCCGTAACCAGACTCGCCAATGAATGCACATTCTGCTTCCGTGCTCCCGTCTCTTCCTTTCCCTGACATGCACTGCAGAGGTTTCTCGCTTTCTTTGCACAGCATAAAACGAAAACTAGGCCGCACACATCATTTTACGAATCAATTCAACTCCTAGGTAGTTCTGAGTTTGTTGATTGGTACAGTTTTATCGTTCGTTATTGTAGATCGTTCCGCAAACAGTACGTTTATTTTCATCACAATCGATCGGAGAAATCCAACTCTACGGCACTTTCAATCATTTTCACCTGGTTTCACTTGCATGACGGATTTTCCCTAAGCACAAATACATAGCCTTAGCGCGTTTCGAATTACATGTACGCGTAGGTGATATAATTCGATTAGCTCACAGTTGTGTCCCGTAGATAACAACAGTGGTGCAGCACAGTAGTTTTTGTCGTGATGTTATTGTTTACAAAATAATGCAACTTTTTCACTGCGACGTCGAATGAAATGAGAATTCGTAGAAATTCATGCCCCTACGGTGCATTTGACAGCTGCCAATACGTCCTGTCAAACGGTACAGCTTGCTCTGTTTGGTAAACAAAACGCTGCGCAGTTCGGTTTCCGTGCAAGATCCAGCGAGCATTTCATCATATTAGGAGCAATCGACAGCATATTGCGGAAGGAAAATTTTTGCATTTAAATTTTTGACCAACCGAACAAAATGTTGATTCGTAATGTTGAGGTCGAAAAGCGGGCCTGCATGCACGTAAACTGGTACGATCTGTTTCGGAAAAACACGATCAAATCCTGCATCATTCCCGTGCCGGAAGATGTGTTAGCCTATCTGCGGCAGGACATGCTTATACTTCCGAAGGAGTGTACCAACTTTACCGATGTAAGCACCGGCGAAGGATTCCAAACCACGCACTACAACGCGTTCGACGATCAGTTCGGTGATGGTGACAGTGAGGCAGAGGATGCCGAGGATGCCGAGGACGAACAACCCGCATTTACGGCATTCTCGCAAACACTTACCGATGCTATCAAGAGTCTTGGAGGAACGGCTTTTTTGAAAACTGATTGGCACTGCCCGAAGGACGCACAGTGGATAACGCTGGGCCAATCGCTATGTGTGCGAGACATTACCGACGTGTATCAGCTGCTAAAAGCGTCCAGCTTTTGTAAGGAAGATTTCCGGGAGCGTTCCACCGTGAATGACAGTGGGTATCACATTGTGTTGAAGAAGTGGAGAGACATCCATCCCGGGTCGGAGTTCCGATGCTTTGTACGTAATCGTTCACTGATGGCAATCTCACCCCGGCATTGGCCATCGTACCATGAGCATATAGCGCGTGAACGAACTGACATCGTGACGGATATCGTGTCGCTGTTCAAAGAGAAGATTAAAGATACTTTTCCACTGAATGATTGTAGGTGTTGCTATGAATTTACCTTTGCCCAGTGGCGTAATATCTCGCATTCCGATTGCTAATAGCTTTTGTATCTTTTCCACAGATGTTTTCGACGTTTACCGCCCAGCGAAAGACAAGGTCATCATCATGGATTTTTCGCTCTATGGCAAGGGACATTCCGATAGCTTGGCGTTCGATTACGATCAGCTGGATGATGAGGCGCTGGTTGAAACAATCGAAGAAGAGGATGATCCTGAATTTCGTTACCTGCCGAACGATTGCGGCATACAGCCGATTAAGCGCAACGTGTACGGATTTCCACAGGATTTCAGACATTTCTTTCAAGGCGCTGCTTCGTCGGACGGTAACACCGGAGGAGAGTTCAGTGCAGCGGAAGACAGTAACAATTTGGTCAATCGATTGATTGAACAGTGCAATCTGCATCAACTGTACGATAATGATGAGGAGCAACCTTAATGTGTTTAGAACCATTTGTACGTCTGGGCGCGCTAGAACGATACTAGACTATAAAACAACTCGTATGTGAACAGTCCATTCTGTAATTATAAGCCTTAAGGTTAGTATAATTCAATCTCGAGTATTTACAAGTATTTCGCACTTTCGTTCTGTTCGTAACGATTTCATTTTGTTCCATTTAATGTGTCTCGTTCACTTCTCTCTCCTGCGCTGTCGGCGTGATCGTGCGGGCATCATCATTCGTCAGCACACGTCGGTTTCGTAAAGTTCATTCACAGTTGATACTCTAAACGTATATATAGGCCACGGTTGTCTTAACGTTTGCCGCTAAAAGAGATCCATATCATCGCACGTAATATCGAGACAGTCCTCTTGGTAGTTGGCCAAACTGCGCATGGGTGTCGAACCGTCCGGCAAAAGTCGACACGTATCCTCTGGACAGGCGTCCGAATCTTTGTCCGTATCGTTCGTCTGCAGCAACGCTTTGTCTGGGCTGGTGGTTACGTTTACATGGATGTTGCGTGCTTCGTAGTCGGAACCACCCTCGAAATTTTCTTCTCCTACCGGCGATGGCGGTGGGTTTGAAACTGTTGAAGAGAAAAATGGAAAGTAAGGTGTTTTATGAAAGGGGGCAGGTATGATGGAGCTGTTTCCTCTACACTTCACTCACGAGTGCTGTGCGTTTCCGCCTTCAGGTGCGACATAATCGGTATCGACGGTTGTTCGGCATCGTTGGCCACTTGGCGGTTTAGCGTTTTCTTTAGTTCTTCCACTTTTTTATCGCGGTTTAGATTTTTCGTTAGCTTCCATTCTTTCTGTTTTGCCTTTTTGTCCTCCTGGAAGATGGTCTTTTTAATCTCCTGGTCCACTTCCTCGCAATGCTTCAGAAGAAATAGGAACACTCCTCCCGGTGTACGTCGCCGCCAGCCCTTCTGTGGTAGGGAAAAAGTGGAAAGCAATGTTAGTGAGACGTTTAATTATTAGGCGCGTGGCTAAATCTACCATAACTAGCATTCCTCCATCTGCTTCAATTTTCTGTGTTTCTTTGAAGAGTTTTATGGGTATCTCTTTACCAAGCGCTTCGACCACTCGCACTGAGAAAAAAACATAAATATTAGTTTCGTTACGTTCATCTACGCAAAAACGATGCACATTCGATCTTACCCATTAGATCGGTGTGATTTTCGTTCAGTTTTCCAGCCAGCTCTATGCCGAACATTTCATTGGAACAGTTCTCCTCCACGTTCAGATCCGGTATGTGCCTGCAATCGAATCTAGGGCGTAATTTACGTTCATATTGTACGGACTTAACTTAATTCCCTTCACCAGCTGTGCTCATTTGATACCCATGGTGCATAAAAGTCAGAAACATACCTTGGAGCATTATTCGCACAGTCGTCACTGTTACTGTCGGTGCTGTTATTCCGTTTGCCAATCCGATCCTTTACGCTGCCCCGCCGTTCCCTATGTTCCGTCTCCGGGTAAGAGCTGTGAGACGTTCGCATTCGCTTACCACCACCGGCATATCCGTCCGAATCGTCCGAGTTGGACTGGCGGCGTTTTAACCGTTCGAATGCGTTGCCACTCTGCAACCGAGACTTTAGCTTATAATCGTACGATTCTACGTCACGGTTGCGCATTCCGTTCGCGGTCACATCGCAACCCCGCATCGTTTCCATCAATGTGTCCTCTTGTAGACTTTCCGTCCATATGTTATATTTGTTCGGTCGGCCAGCAGTAGTTGGGCCAGCACTAGCACGAGCCGTTGGGTTTGGTTTGCCAGCAACGACACCCTTCGGATGCGGATGCAGCATTCGCTGATGTCCTGCCCGTGACGGTTGTCCGAGCATTCGTTTGGGATAGCTGCCGGCTCCGAGTCTTATGTTGCTACCACTTTCATCCGAGCTACCGTCCGTGTCACTTTTATCCTGGTGAAGTTCATCGTCATCGTGCTCGTCCGAGACGATGTCCATTTGTCTCGGCAGACTCACGGAGACAGACGCAAACTCGCTCTTAGCCAGGTCCGGGCGTGCAAGAGGCGTGTACCCATCGCTATCACTGTCGGACAACTAAACCAGAGACGATCGGCAAAAGGGGAATACGTTAATATTTGGTTAAGGAACAGAGTTTCTGAGAAAATGATGCATTACTTCTCCTTCTTCCAAATCGTCTTTCGGACTCGGTAAATTTAGCGTCTCATGTTCCATCATTTGTGCGCCCTTCGTGTAAAAGCTATAGCCACGGCACGAGTACAACTGGAAGCGATTTAGTAGACTCGTAAATACGGCCTAGAAATACGCCATTAGTGCGTAATTTGAGCCTAAATTCGCGATCGCTTTTAAAGAAAAAAGTATCACCGAAATAATCAAACTGTCGCGGGTTTGGCGCTTGGTTGACATTTCTTTGACAGCTCGCACTGCACAGTGCACAAATTTGCTTGAAAACAGCATCGATATATGAAAAATTCTTTACATGAAAAGTTTCACATTTGAACGCAGAAGCGGGTTAATTCGAATGAAACGTTGGGCTGGGAATGTGCCCCATTTGTGGGAATCACTTTCTTTGTGACTTTTATATAAGATAGTTGCAGTAATAAGTAGCTTGCACCAAGATAAGATTAATTTAGTAAGAAAGGCATGATCTAATTTTGGTTTATCTTCAATAACAAAAGAAAGATCAGAGAGATCAAAGACCATCTTGAACAAGATCAGTAGTTGTTTAAAGAAATCGTTTCATTTATCGAAGCTCATGTGCCAACCATCAGCATTGGTCGCGAGATTCGATAAATCGTCAATGTTTCATGCATCTTTTGTGAGTTACACCATTTCGATACTGTGTACCCGAATGTACAAACAAATCACTACGAAATCAAACGGGCTGGGTTTGCAAATAGTTTGCACTGCAGATCGTTATTTGCTTTGACCGTACACCGGGTTACGGTAAATGTTTGCATGCTGCGATCGTTAACGAAACGGTTATATGATCCCTCCCTTTCCTCACTGCTAAGATCGAATGAACCGACGATCATTATCCGATATCACCCTGGAGGGGTTCCCCCCACCCCCACCATTGACGAGGTGTTGTCGATAAACAGATCACATCGCATATTGCACAAAGGATAGCACAACTTGCTTGGAATCAGTAGTAGAATTATAGACAAAAATCACCACCCTTTCAAGCTCAGTATCAATTAGTAAATATAATTGCCACTTTACGGATGTTGATCACGTTTCTAAGAAGCTGGGCTGGGACTTAACGGTGGCCACTTAGTTGTTGTTTGTGTGGAATACTTAATGATTACGTTTTTTTTGCACTTCATCCTTTTTTGTGATAAACAGTTTTAGCCCCTCGGTACAAAGGGCACAACCGTTAGCTGACGTCTGACGGTGGGCCAGCTTCCGGTTAACTCAAATTGACCCGACGATCAACCTGTCGGAATTATCACTCGTGAAACAAAACGTATTGAAGGGGCGGTGGTGTAGTTCCTTCAATGAAAAATAACGAATATACGCTGCGAGCCTGATCGAGTAGCGTAGTGCAGCTATTGGCGTGAGACGCGTTTCACACGCTCTCTAGGCAGGAGAGAACACGCGTAATAACCTTCGTTTCGGATGCATAAATTAGATTCCACGCCTTCGAATCGGTGTTGATCGATACGGCCACTACTTAGTGACCGCTCGGCTCAAGCTACACCACCGGCACCCATCACAACTAATTGCCTGCATGTGGCTATGTGGTGTGTGATTATTACTATCATGCGTACTTTTCATGCAACGTTGGGCACGGAAATGATAAGAACACGGTGTGAGTTTATTTTAGAAAGTATCATTGGATTTATTGCTCAGCTATATCCTGTTTATGTTGCTGTAGGATTTCCGCAAAATTTCTACAATTTTTTTTCCGAACTAGACGTAGTGTAAACATCGTAAAACATAACGTAACAATATCAATCAAAAAAACAGATAAAATGGCCACCATTGTAGCAGTGAGTCTACAGACAACGATATCACAAAGTAGGGGTTAGAGTTCAATAAAGCATGGAACTTTCACGCTTAACTCCTAACGGAGTGAGTATGCGGCGGGAAGGGATGGATTAGTTTGAGTACCTCCGTCCATTTTTTTTTGCTTCACTGGCGATGTCCTTGTGGCGAAGAGAAGTACCCAGTACCCACAGTAAAACTCACGGACAGGATGTGGTAAATCGAGTACTATAAGGAAAGCACGCGAATGTTGTGTACCGCAGGTAGGAAGCTTTAGGAAACACTGGTGAATTGGCATTAAATGTTTGAGGTGGTTTGTTTGTTTACCGGTTTAGGTATCCTTTGCCCTTGGTTCCACTTCCGGCTCACTGGTTACAAGCGTCACAATCACACTAGCCGTCTTATTCCAGCGCGATGCCCTCCTTCTTGGCCTGGTCGCGATACTTCTCGAGGTACTTGTTCTCCGGATCGTACTTCTTCTGCAGCGTCTCCCACTGTGTCTTGCGGTTCTGGATGAGGTAGTTGATCACCTGGATGGCGCCGTCGCGCTGCTTCGTACTACACTTGGCACAGTCGGTCTGGAGAGCGTCCGGAAGGATGCGCTTCAACTCGTTGCCGTCCGGAGTGCAGCGGCCCTGATCCAGCAGACACTTGTAGTAGTTGTTGAACAGACGGTCCGACTTCAGAATTTCTTCCACATCGACGTTATCGTACTTGGTGGTGTAGCTCTGAGCGGCCACGGTACCGACCAGGGCAAGGGCAACGACGACGAACAGTTTCATGGTTGAGCGTTGGATTAGTTCTGCCGGAGGAGAATTGAAAAATTGGAAAATCGCTATAATCGAACGGACCGAGAGGTTTGGAGGCACTGAAACACTTGTAGTTGGATTGTTATCGATATCGTTTCACACGCGATTTAAACGAGTACGAACTGATCAGGCTTTGCTCGTTGATCGAAAGAAAAAAAAAAAAACGTTATCTTGTTGCGATCACTACAATGTTAAGATCTCGGACGCTACTAAGAACTTTGGTGCCGCTTGATCACTTCTCATGCTATACTAACCTGGTGCGTTAGAACTGTGTATCGTTGGAAAGGAGTGTGTAGATTCGCAATAGTGCACTGCGCAAACTGTGCTCTATCTACCGAACCGGCTAGCCTTTTATATATATTTAACAATCCGCAGCGACACAACCACACGTATCACCTGCTAGACTAGTAGCGCTGGTGGAGGTTTGCCGTGACGAAAGCATCGTCACCAGGAGAGGTTAACTCTCGTGTCAGTCTCATGCTTTTGGATCTCCGCAATCGCCGGCTAGATAGCACTCGATACCGGTATGACGACTACGAGCCAAATGACGACTTATGACGTCAGCATGCATTGTGGGGGAAACTGCATTAAGGCAACAGTTGCGATTAGATGAAACGAGTCACAGGGAAGGGGTAGGCCACGCAGTGTCTGGAAGGTGAGACGAACGAGAAATAGATCGAGCGGCGGATGGATCAGTGTATGATCGTGAACTTTCAGTGGCCCTCTACGCCCCCGCCATGCCACTTGCCACATGAGACGGGGCTTTCTGGTAATTGTGTCTCCTCGTCGAGGTGCTGAGGTGGAGAAGCGATCGCGGTGGATGCTCATTTTCGCACCTTTTTCTATAAGAGATGAATAGCAGCAACTCTCCTTCGTCATCTTTCTTAGACTTGCAGTTTCCTTCCCTTGCAATATCCGCGCGTGTGGCCCAGTGGCTGCATTGTGCTTCTGCATCTCGCCTAATGTTGCTTATAATTGTTATTATCGATACCAATTCGCTGAAGCTTTTAGCTGTCCACTAGACTTGAGCCGGAGCAGTGCGGCATAGGTGAATTCGACAGACGGAGTGGGGTACCCCCGCGGAGGAGGTTTTTTTCTGGCGGAAGTGGCGCGATGCGGTGCACGCGCATCTGAGGCGAGAGTCGCGGTCCAAGGGGTCGTGCAAATATGTGCTGGAAGGTTGTAGGTTGTAGGTACGTAACGGTTGGCTACTGTTGGCGGGCGGTTGGTGAAACTATTTTTTACTTCTGCGCCGACCGCAATGGAACTCGCGTTCGGACAATAGAGACTCCCTCCACTTCCCCTCCCCGTCACCCTTCGGTTGGCGGTGGGGTGTAGCCGAAAACGCAAATCTTCGAGAGCTACATCGGTACTGTTCGGGGGTATCCTTGATCGAAAGAATTGTTTAGATTTAGAGGTATAAAAACCGATCACGGTTCTGCAGTTCGGTACAGTCAGTGCTTCTAACGCAGTTGGAGAGCTTCTTCTCTTGCAAACAACATTCACATTCGTTCTGGTTAGTTAACAGACAGCTTTTTACGTGTGCTTATACCTGCTGGTGCTACATTCTAGTGTCCACTAATTCTATTCTAATTCTATTCGTTTTTTATTTGCTTTGTGTCCGTTTTTTTGTGGTGTCTTCAGTCGCAAACAAACTAACCATTGCCATCATGAAACTGTTCGTCGCCATCGCTTTTGCCCTGTTGGCCGTTGTCGTCGCCCAGGAGCAGTACACCACCAAGTACGACGGTATCGATCTGGATGAGATCCTCAAGTCGGACCGTCTGTTCAACAACTACTACAAGTGCCTGATGGATGAGGGCCGCTGCACTCCCGACGGTAACGAGCTGAAGAAGATCCTGCCGGAAGCCCTGCAGACCAACTGTGAAAAGTGTAGCGAGAAGCAGCGCAGCGGTGCGATCAAGGTGATCAACTACGTGATCGAGAACCGCAAGGATCAGTGGGATGCTCTGCAGAAGAAGTACGATCCGGAGAACTTGTACATCGAGAAGTACCGCGAGGAGGCCAAGAAGGAGGGCATCAAGCTGGAATAAGCCTCGTGCACGGATAGTGCGGCCGAGTGATCCGTCGCTCTGTGATATTGTTTGTTGATGTTATCTCAAAAATAAAATGTGATAGACCTTTTGAACTAAAACAAATAGTGTGTGTTGATTTTCCATATGAAAGTTGCAGTATTCGAAAAGGAATCAGTAGTTGCATATTGCTGGAAGAAACAATCATTCTGATTTAAAGATTTTTAAAAAATCACGCGCCAAATGGGTTGCTTGTTTGACATTGAAATGTTGCACGTAGTTTATAGCACCGAGGTCGACTACTTCAATATTGTATTCCCGAACGATTCCGAAGATTAATTCATTTCCGGAAATTACCGAAGATTGACAGCTTTGAAATCCGTCTCTTTCATCTTGTTCAAAACAAAACATTTTACTGGGACGATGTGGTAGTTGGTATCTCGTTGGTTTGGAAGAAATTCTGTGTTAAATTGTGTATTAGTTTATCGATTTTATGCAACAATATAGCGCAATTGGCGTTACAAGATGGCTATGGAGCTAAGTATTTTGACGCTCAACATTTGGTAAGTTTAGTCGCAAACGACTACAAACAATGAATCGTCTTTGGACCACCTGATTGTTTTTGTCCTGTTTGGTTGTGCTTTGGCTTTGTGTCGCCTAGGGGTATTCCGTACGTGTCCAAGGATCGGGAGGTACGAGTGAAGGCTATCGGAGATGTGCTCGCCAGCGGTAACTACGATATCGTGTCGCTGCAGGAAGTGTGGTCAGACAGTGACTATCAGTATTTGAAGCAGCGGGTGGAAAATGTGCTTCCGTTTTGCCACTATTTCTACAGGTAGGTAAGCATAATGGTATAGTTAATGGAAACGGTGCAAATGAATCATCTCGTCTCCCTTCCAGTGGCGTCGTCGGTTCAGGGTTAGCGATTCTCTCGCGCTATCCGATTGTATCGGCTTTCTTCCATGCCTGGTCCGTGAACGGGTACATCCATCGCATTCAGCACGGTGACTGGTTCGGTGGGAAAGGGGTCGGCATGGCCAAGATCGCCGTAAACGATCAGCTGGTGCATGTGTACGTTGCTCATGTAAGTATGCGGGTAAAACGGGTATGGCGGGTCTACATTACGGTGCTGCATTAATCATAAACCAGACTGTAAGTCAACAGATTAGAATCGTAAAATGATTGCTTCTGCTTAGAGATTCGATCTAGTCACTGTGTGACGTGATTTGTAACATTAAGACATCGTTTGCAAAACCATTTTGTTATATTCCGTCCTGCTGATGGGGTTAATGGTGGTATCTGTTTTTTTTTACTCCGACACGGTGCTGATTAGGCGCCGCTAGTCCTCAATGATAGTAACTTCCTACTTCCTGTATGACAATATGATCGATCGGGGACGCATGGCAGTGAATTTCCATAATATGTTAATGCGCGCCCGAGCGACACCAGCCATGTGGCAAGCAAACGTTAAATTAAAAATCTTTCTTTCCTCCTTCACGCTACGTGCAGCTTCATGCGGAATACAACCGACAATGTGACGACTACATGGCCCATCGTGTAATACAAGCGCACGATACGGCTCAGTTTATTGAGAGTACGCGCGGACAGTCGGTTCTACAGGTGCTGGCCGGTGATCTCAATACAGAACCGGGCGATCTCGCTTATCGGGTGCTGGTAACCAGCTCAAAGCTGAAGGATTCATACGATCGCAAATCGATCGGTAGCGCCGTTGGTACGAATGAATGTCACACGAACAGCTACACCGACGCAACGGCAGCTAAGCAGCAACCGAACGGAAAACGGATCGACTACGTAATGTATCGAATAGGGGAACATTATGAAGGACGATTGTTGGAACATCGATTACCGCTGCCAGAACGAGTACCGGGACAAACGTTCAGCTACTCAGACCACGAGGCTGTGTACGCCAAATTGATACTCAAAAAAAGCTCATCCACTTCAACCATCCAAAATTTTATCGCCTGCAATAGTGGCAAGGTGCGGGACGACGAAAGCTGCAGTCGTGAATCGCGAGAGGAAGTCCAACGGGAAGCAGTGCTGGCACTGCGTGAAAGTGTGGCCATTTGCAACGAAAGTCTAAAACAGCTAGAATCGCACCGACGCAGCTACACCCTGATGGCGATCGGCGTGATCATTGTGTTGATCAACTTGCTCGAACTGCAGGCACCGTACGGTTTGAAGATAGCATTTTTGGTGCTTAAATTTCTGCTCTGTGCCGTCATCATATTCTTCGTCGTGATGGCCACTATCTGGAACGTGATGGAAAAGCACGGCATACTCGCTGGCAAACTTTCGATGGAAATTGCCCTGAAAGGGTACAGCCTCGACGGGGCAGCCACCGGGTACGGTGCGACGAGTGAAAAATGAAGCACCCGACTGTACATTTCCAACTCCACTTTAGCGCGTTCGTTTTTTCCCCTCTGTTGCGAACAAATGACCTTCGATAAAGCACGCCACACCGAACGATAGAAGACTGCACACGGCCGACCCGTTGATGCTGTAACGCACAGACACAGCGCAAGTGCGCACGGCAAATAGTTTGTTAAAGCAGGATGATATATAAACATTCCCCGAAATAGAAGCCACCCAGCCAGCGCATGGGAAAACACTGTAATGCTCTTTGTTGTTTCGATTTCAGATTTGCTTTCGAGCCGAACCGAAGGGAAAACGATCCATGGTCACAGTGTTAGCCCGAAGCATGCCACGCAATCGCAGGGCATTCCCTCGATGTGCTGTTGCGATAAGCACGCATTGAGGCACCGATGCACCGACACACATTTAATGTCGACACCGTTCGATAAGCAATCTGGCGGGAGTTTTTCCAGCTGTCCAGGTGGCGTGCTGGCTTAAGCATTAGGCTGAGTCAGCTATGTGTTTCACAGCCCCGTCTGGTAACAGTTCCGGTGTTTTATGAACCATGGCAGGAACGTGTGTATCTTGTTATGAGCTTCAAAAAACTCCATTCTACAACCCTCTTTTTTTGGAAGGATGTTATACTGGTTACGCTTGGTAGCATTTGGCAACAAAAATAAAAATGACACTCGTCTAGCGATGAGTAATCTGTTTTGAAGAATTTTCCTGCACATATTGGATGGAAAAACACATTTTAAAAAATGAATAAACCATCACATGCATTGCTCCGACACTGACAGACACCGCGAAATGGAAGAGAAGTATTTTTAAAATCTGTTTCTTTCCTGTGTCTGTGAACAAATGGTGCTATACGAAAACCAGCAAACAGAGCACAAAGGAAACTCTTACTATTTCACGCAATTCATTGCAATACACTATTAATATCTTCGATCTTGGAGGTGTTACAGTCGAAAGATCACGAAATGAATTACGCCAGAATGACGTCAATGAAGAAGAAGCAACGAAGAAACGGTGCAAAGTGGATTAAGTCTCAAGTGCAACTCAATTCAAATAATCGCACAAGAAGGAAGAGATGAAGCAAAGGCATCATCGATTTTTGCCAGCCACATTTGCTTCAATTTCGTAATTTTGTGGAAGTCATTTTTAAGGTTCCTTCCTGGTGTGTGCCTAAGTTCGGCAGAATAATTTCCATCTACAGGTGCGTGATTTAGGATGACGGAACATTCTAGCAATCAATAGCAACCATCTACCCAGCGTGGTACGGCAGCAGTTCCGTTCTAAATCGAAAGGGCGCTCCGTGACGTAAAGAAATTGCGCCGCATTGAATATGGAACGGCTGTGGCCGATTTCCTGGAAGCAGAAGCAATATAGCAGGGAATTCCCGGCAAAACAAACGCCAGAGCTACCAGTTTTTGAGAAGAAGCCTATGCTCGTTTGTTATGCCGGAATGGAAAAGTTGGCGGAGCCAATTTCCGTTGAAACCGTGCGCCGACGTGTGACGTCTTTCACTTGACCGACATTGTGCGCCGGTCGGTGGAAAAGTACCCTTCAACACTGTATACAGCGCCTACACAAAAGCGTGTCGATCATCCGTCCGAACGATAGACAGGTTAGACTGCACCGGATATTGTGTTCGGTGGACCGGTTGCACAACGGCTCGACACGACGGAGGCACGTTGGTTGGGTCGTGATTAACGTTGCGCTGTGAACTTGAACTTGATCTCCTTTTTTTTCTTCTGCGCCTGCGGCACACTGTTGACGATCGAGGCGATCGGTCGGATGAGTTCAAGATGAAAGCCATGGTTTCGCTGGGTGCCATTTGGATTTCATTGCCGCAGTGATGTTGATGGTTACACTATCAAGAGAGGAGATCAGGTAGAAAGAAACATGGAAACATTGCGATGCCCCGAAGCTATCTTTAAATTTGGTTCTCAACACAGGCGAATTGATCCACAAACCTGATGTCTTCAGTCTGGTGGAATTAATTTAGCAGATAAATTTTGCAGCTATTTGGCAGTCGTCGAATGGGGAGGAGTCATTGACATGATCTTGTCATGATCGAAACTGGGCATGATTGATTGCGTGCTGTCAAATGCTGGCGCATTTCGCATTGCGTGTGGTTTTAAAAAGGGACATGAGACAAAGATTTGAAGATCGTTTAGATTGTTCTTCTTCTAACACTCCGTGGTTTTGCATCCAACTTACAGGTCATTGCTCTGGTAGCAAGTTATATCACATGCTGTGCCGTGACTATTGTAACTCACTAGAGCCCCATCCGGATTGACTGGTTTAAACAGTTTTGCTAAAAAGGCTAATAGTTTTGCGATTTGTATTCTAGAAACAGGTGATGATGTGTAGACAGCAAGTGTAAATGTTTTATTTGTAGGTTGCGAGCCTTGCAAACGGTAAAATGGGTTACATCACTGCTTGTAGAAAAACGAGTTTGAGTCCGAATGTTGAGTTGAACAAATGTGAAATTATTCTATTCGTTTTTATAAAGCTATGCTTTGTTCAAATGCTTTCCAAAACTGTACAGAAAAACTTGCAGAGAATTATATCTTTCCTTGAGGTATGAAAATAATATCCAAATTATTGCTTTTATTGATCGGTTGCCGATTTTGACCGATGAAGTGTGCACCAAGGGCAGAGGAATTAAGTGTCCGTGACGCTAATTCAAAACGTCTGGAAGATAAACTAACCTTTTTTTTATTCGTGTATTAATCCCACCAAACCCGCCATCCATATCCATTGATGTGAACGCATCTATTGATCGTTTATCTGTTAATTGATATCCTGTCAGTGCGGCTCGATTTTGGAAGTGAAGTGATGCAGGGATGACGATGTATCCCCTGCTTGTCAAGCGTGTATTATTAATCAAAATTTATTCTTTTTCCTAAAAGTGTGAGAATGAAGGTCAGTGTACAACAGGCAGGAAATATTGCTTTTAACAATTAAGCGTCGCATTTAATGATGGCTTTTCAAACTTGCTAGATACTGAAAAGAATATTAAATATAGAAGAGAAAAAAAATCTACGAAATGTATGTATTTTGATACTGTTCCAAACATTGATAAGTACCAAGCACCAGGAAATGCAGCAGCTAGAAACGTGTTTAGCATTTGCAAAATTTATCCATTTATTAACATCATTTGTTGCAACAGCAACGCAAAAAATAATCCTCCCACTCGAAATGTTTGCAAGACGCATATAATAGCAAATGACGCACGTCGGAGGCCATTGACTTCAGCCAGAAGAAACAGAAGTGTCATCGAATGTAGTACAGCACTTCTCCACAGACTCTGTACCATCATTAGGCTGGTCTCTTGTGTGAAGTAGGCTGTTAGGCGTGTTGGAATAAGAATAGGCCGAACAGGTTCAGGTTTGCCATCGAACGAGAAGCCCAAAAAACCCAAAAAAAAAAACAGAATGCCTAAAACAGCATGTAATTGAACAAACGTGCGTGGCCCCCTGTGTGACTAATTGGAAACCGTTTAGCGCTAACCAATTACCTGCACCATGTCCAATGAAGGCAGATTAGTGGTGGAAAATTTCCCACCCTCTCTTTAATCCACCTCTAATTGACCGTCAACAAACATTAGGCTCATGTGTTTTGTTTGTGGGTGTTGAATGGAGCAAAGAGAAAAATTAACACATATTTAGGTATTGCTAGACAGTGCGGTTAAGTAGAGATAATTATTTAATATTACTTTTTTTTCTTTAGTTTAAATGTTTATAATTTTAAACAATTCTGTAAAAAATTTAATCTAAACAAATATCGAAGTTATAACTATTTTTTAGGCCAAATGTTTGGAAGAATGGGTTGTTAAAGACGCCATTTCTTGTAAATAAAACCTGTGTTTAATCGTGTGGAGTAAATGGTCTGTCTTATCATCATCATTGTTCGATCATTTGATTGCATTTCGCCCCTTAAACTGGAAGCTTTTCTTTATCTAAGCCGAGATAGTGTAGCTGTTCGATCCTCTTAACTAGAGTTCGATTATCCGGGCTTAGGGAATAAACACTGTTTAAAAAAGACAGCCATAAGCTTCGCGGCCATTTTTTTTAGCTACCCCATTTCAACCGATAACCAATGGCAAAACAAATGGAAAAATGGTGTGAACGCCTTTCCGCCTCCAAAAACCAAAAAAACTACTTACGGGCTCACTGTACACCTTTTCCTAAGTGATTGTGGTTTCCGCTAGTTTGAATGTATGTTTACTTTCGGGCACACCGGTTATTGTTGTTTTTTTTGGAAGACTTTTAGTCGACTAGGTTTTCTTTGGTTTGCGAAATAGATAAACACCAATGGGTTCACACGATAACCCTTTTACCACGAGGTCGAGGCGAATTGGGTTTTAGATGGAGTCGGGTACACTACTTAAATAAATAGTTATTTGTTTAAGCGTTTGACTGTTCAATCATAGGTAGGTTTTATTCCCCCGTCTGCAAACGACACGATCATACGAACGGATCAGTAGGTCATAGTTGTGATCGTACAAATAACAAATTAATAAAGGTAGGTTTATGTGTATTTATGTAAATAAAAAAAATCATTATCTCTTCTCGATTTAATTTGACGAACATCTTCGGTGGATAAGAAGTATCAAAAAAAAGGAGAAAAAAAGGACAGAGGGATGTGATTTTTGTTCCATCTGTCTCAGACACCGATACAATTCCCAATAAGGCAATCTTGTTTTTTTTTACCTATTTGTGTTACCCTCACTCTTAACAGATAACTATGCTTTCGCTTTGTGCAAACCGGTGACGTAAGTAGTGGACAGTTAGTTTGCCTAAATCTTTCGCTCACCGGATACTACCCTTAAAAGCGGGGGTTATGCAGTGTTTGCACTGCAATCTTACTGTGGTTGAGTGGAAATGTCCCATCTACATACTGCCCGTGTGATGGCTTCTTTTTTTTTTAGTTTTTTGCTCAATTCATGTTTACTCACTTATGATGTGATGGCGAAAATGGAAAGAATCCATAAAGTTTCACTTGGCCTAGTCACCGAAAGCTTGTGATTGTTTATTTATCTGCTCGATCTAATGAACAAAACAATCATTTCCGGTTAAAGATAGGTAAAAACGAAGGATAATTTTAACGATCAAATGTGTAGAAGATGAAAGTGATCAGAAGGTAGATTAGTAAGTAAAAGTAATTAACGCCTTCAAGTTCTTGTTGGAATTATTTCATGCGCAATTTGAAAGAAGCGTATGTAGCAGAAACAGAAACGAAACATGATTTAATGTACGATTTGCGTAAATTGACCATTTCGGACGGAATTCCCAAAATCGTTCAAAACCAACAGCCGAAGTGCAATAATGTTCGATTGCTCCGTAATTAGAGTTTTATGGAATTTCTGGTTTGCCTTTCTGGTGAACTTCTTCACTTTATTGCGCACTTCACGGGTTGATTGGTAGGTTTTGTTTGATTATTGATCTTGTTGGATGTATTTTCTATTTGCTTGCGATCGTGGCGTTATTTGTTTTCGCAAACGTACGTTGTGACGTAGAGGATGAGATTGAGATGGGGATGGGAAAGAACAGAAAAAAAAAACATATTTCCGTATGCCACCTGTAACAAAAAACTAAAGGCTCTGTACATTGAGACGCGCTAGACGTGGGGTAATTGATATACACAGTGTTCTCGTTGTGAAGACTAAACATTAAACAATACATCCCGCTGCCTAGAATCGTTCCGGTAGCTAGTTAAAGATTCTAATACACTCTGGGGTCTAAAAACAAAAGATAATGGATAACACTAATTGCTTTAGCTATTCGTGATCGATTAGCTAGACACGCGATGCCAAAGCTTTCGACAAATGATTGGAACCCTTCGCCGCGGTTCGCTTATGACTAATATTTACAGCTTGTGTCATTTGTGCTGTACGTTAAAAATAGGCCACCGAGAGATAGATTGTGCTAATTGAACTGTGGTGTGAATGCGTCGTTTTTTTTTCGTTTTCTTTGAGATGTATAGAAACGTTTTCCGTCCGCTTTTGCGGTGATTTACCCCATGGAAAAGAGGGAGGGAAAAAACCCTTGAGGCGAAGGTGTGTGTTAATAGATTCCGAAGCGGAACCTGAAGGAGGTCTCGGGTTGTCATCGGTCGGGTGGAAAATTATCATTTACATGATCCCTCCGTTATCTGCACGTGGCACAATATGCATGCGTAATGGAACGCTGAACCACATCCCCTGCCAGGTCATCGGCAGGTGTAAACAATTATGGCGTTTCGGATGAGAATGGTTCGATTATTATTTTACTACCACTCGAGTGAATGTAGGTGGATGGAAAATTCTATTCGCAGAGCTTGTTTTTCTTAGTGCAACGCAGCGTAGAACAAACGATTCAACCTCTTCGTGCGCCAAGGATAAATGTTGTGCCGTGTGGGCAAGGCAACCGTGCCAGACGATGTCGAGCATTGCAAGGAATATGACCTTCTTTTTTCGGGGTGACTACGTACGTATCATCATGTTCGAATGTTTCCCTTGATCGCATGCATCATAAATCAATGTAAAGGCGAGCCTTCAAATGAAGTCTGTGTCTACCTTGGTAGCTACGATGTAGATCTATCCGGTTTTGTTCGAGGCTTTTTTTTGGAACCAGAAATTGAAGACACGGCCATATCGGATGTGGAGTGAACTTTCTTCATTTCTAGTATAACTCCGGTAAGCATGATTGATATCGTTTTGCTCAAATTTGGAGTCTTTCATTTGCTTTCTTTTGTTGCAAAACCTCTTGGGTAGAGAAACCCGGGGTTCCTCGGGTGACTCAATGGTAGATTATGCTGAAATGACCGTTAATCGTGCCAGTTTGATTGATATTTGAAGATTAAACATTTCTGCGACAGGACAGATTATGCTGGCGGTGCTCTGCCAAATTTCTCCTATTTCTTTCCTCGTCCAAAGCAAAAACTTAAGCCTTCTAATGGTTGGTTTAAAACTGGTTATGGGTAACATAACCACGATTGCAAATTTTTCTCTTAGCTTACTCGCTACAAGCTTATTAAGACTTTAGACTTTTAATATCCTATGTGTGGACGCTTCGAGACCAGAGGATCAACTGATCCTCAATTTCACTTCCCAATATATCTGGGCTTTCGTGTGCTTACCAACGATCCGTCTACCATTACCAGTGGACCACTTCGTTAGGGTTCTCGATCAAGTGACGCCAATCTGTCGTTTTATGTGTTTTGAGATTGAGTGAATAGACTAAATGGTGAATATTATGACACTACCATATACGGGGAAGAAGTCAACCACGAGTCCGAGCGAATATGAAGGTACCTCCAATGGAATAAGACCCATGAAGCCTTCCGAACCGAATATAGCGTCCAAAAATAAATAAGATTAAACAACACCACTTCCCACTCGTGGATCTAGTTTGTTTGTGCGTGTACGCGATCATCACCGAGGGTGGAGTATAACCACCAAGAGTACTTGTGCACGAACGTAAAGAAGCGCTACGATCGTAACGCTGAAGATGCTGTATCGAGATAGCGTGTGCGATAAAACAGGAAGGACGATCAGCTGGTGATGTAGAGTTGGTGGAAGCATGGGAAAGGAAGCGAACGAAACCGAACGAAACATAGCAGAAATTTCGATTTGGCCCGTCGTGACGATGGTAGCAGACAAGCCGTCGGGAAGAAACGTCGCACACGACCATGAGGCCTGAACGAGAGATAAAAAAATAGGAAGCACAACAAAAAACACGAAGGAGCATGACGGTTGAGAAACCGCTTGGCTTTCGGGACCAAAGCCAAGGGTGGCCGGCGTCGGGAAGTCGAACGAATTTTCGTTCGGTATATAAGCACGCTCCAGAGCCACGGATAGTCACAGTTTGGCTTCTGCCTGTACTCAGTGAGCAACAAACGAGTTCCAACCCAAAAACGGTAAGTATCTTACAATTCCTTGCATGGCGTTTCGGTGATCGGACGGCGCTAAGGGAGAGTGTTAAGTGAATTGGAAAAGATCAGAAACTACGACGAAGTAATAGAAAAGGAGTTGAAGCGTAGCAGATTAGAATTAATGGAATTAATTGTAAACGCAACCTAAGAACAGATTATCATGCTAAACTGTGTGCTAATTTTGTAGAATGTAGTGAAAGGAATGATCGTTCGATAAAGACGTGTGCTTTCCGGCCAAACAATGCGTGTGAAATGTCAGTTATGATGGCTTAAACGGTTCACGCAGCAGCGACTTGTTTTGCAAAAGTCGGGTTCGTCGCTTTTCATGCGGCGTTGTAGTCTTTCGTTTTGATTGTTTCGTTTGCGAAGATTATCTATGGAAAAATTAACGCAATCTTTCTTAAATCTTAACAAAATCTTAGTAGAATGCAAGAGTTTACAAAACATAATTTAAAAGCTTAATATTTTGTTCTTTGCACGGGTGTGTACATTTCTTTTCCAACGCTTAGAATGATCACTACTTCTTTCCATACTTCAAACTTAATTTGTTAATGTGCTAAGTACACATGTTTACAAACACCATTTGCACGATTCACGGATCCATATTTACCGACCCTACCGGCTGGGCGGCTAAACCGATTTCGTGTACACATTTGCGGTGCAAAGTTTGTTTTTATTTCCCAGTGGGTGATTTCTTAGAAATGTGTCCCCTCCTCATAGCTTGTTCGGTGGAATTTATTCACAAAGACACCTTTCAGTCACGCACACTTTTTTCTCGTTGTAATCAACGATAAGTAGCACTGACTCATCACTTATCGTATGGTCGGAGATTTAGTTTCACGATCAACGGAACATGGCTACCGATACCCGAAAGATCCGCCACGTGGAGGAGGTCGGTCAACATTGCAATTGTAGGCGGGCGTGTGTGTGTGTTTGATTGCTAACACAATGCAAGGGTACTTGTGTGACATTAGTAGGTTAGAGGGTTGTCGGGGTTACAACTCATTGTACTGCTGCCCTTTCTATGAGTATCAGTGTATAGCCTCGAGGTATATAATTTAGCTGCGACTAAAATGCAGTGATAAAAATGCTCTCATCGGTTTAAGCGTGCAGTTTGATAGGCGGTAGGAGGAAGCATTGAAATAGTTGCCTCTTCTCAGCATTTCATTCCGTTCGATAAACGTGATCGTGATCGATACACCAGTCTAGAACTAGAACTTATCGAGAACTCCCTGTTGGCTTCATTTTTTAACGCAGTTCCGTACCCAACCCGTGCCAAGATGAAATTCTTCGTCGTTCTCGCTCTGGCCCTGGTTGCCGTCGTTGCCGCCCAGGACAAGTACACCACCAAGTACGATGGTGTCGATCTGGATGAGATTCTGAAGTCGGACCGTCTGTTCAACAACTACTACAAGTGTCTGCTGGATCAGGGCCGCTGCACCCCGGACGGTAATGAGCTGAAGCGCATCCTGCCGGACGCCCTCAAGACCGACTGTGCCAAGTGTAGCGAGAAGCAGAAGACTGGCACGGAGAAGGTGATCAACTATCTGATCGACAACCGCAAGGATCAGTGGGAAAACCTCCAGAAGAAGTACGATCCGGAGAACATCTACGTCAACATGTACCGCGACGAAGCCAAGAAGAAGGGCATCAACCTGTAAGGTGTGAGGGCGCTGTGTTTTTGACAGTGTCGAATAATTGCGACCAACCTCGGCGGAACCTCGGCGAATGACTGGCGAATGGCGTGATACCGTTTAAGTACTGAACTATTGATCATACCGAGCAAAACCAACTGCAAAACCAAGTGCCTCTTTACTACGCAAAAACACACTCAGCATAGAAGTATATTAGCTCAGAACAGTCAGCAGAAAGAGCGAGTATAGTTTGACCGAAGGGAAGGAATGTGATATGCGAAGAGGGAGAGCCAGCAACACCAAGTCGTTTGAATCCTATGGGTTCATGAAAGCGTTAATAATTTGTTTAAAATGACAAACTTACCGTCAACTTACGAGTCGCGAGTATTCCAAGCCAAACCAGCGGCCATGTAAGCGATCAAGCTGTGCCTTCTGAGTGAACTTCAAACTTACAAAACTTCATCAGTATACACAAAATAAACATACCAACAAACAATTTTAACATAAAAACTACTGTGTTTTTTTGGGAATTCGAATGGGAATTCGAAGAATTGCGAATAAAAAACGGCTCTAAATTAAGTGTATAGTCAACTGATTGAGGAGGGACCAAATTGATACGCTTCTTAACTTAATTTCCCCACGCCACGTTGACCTACTTCGGCAGAGCGGCAGAGCTCATATTTACAGCTTCTCATTTGTCCATTTCTACGCCCAAAACGTCTTCGCATCCATTTCGGGACGTCTTGCATAATAGTATAATTTGTGCACAATTTCGTAATTTTCATCCTTTTGTGTGCAACACGGTCAGGCGGCGCGCGACGGGTAGTAATAATGGCAGCAAATATGAACCGATGCATTCGATGGTGCGATGCAATCGATGCAACCACAAGTGGGCTGAGCTTTCGTTTTCTTCCGAAAAAGGAAAGCTGGTTTTTTGTGTTTTGTACAGTCGGTGGAAAGGGGGTTGATTGAAATAATTTCGATGATCTCCCTCTAAGGTCAGATCGTTTGCGGTTCGATGGGTTCGAGCAATGTTTACACCCATTGGTCTTCGCTTTTAGATGAACCTCACAAAAAAGGGTCAATTTAATTTGAGAGTTTCACTTGTTTCATTTATATTTTTCCTCACATTTTATGACATTTTTACACATGTTTTCACATAGTTTGTTAGCAGATTTGCACAAGTGTTTGAATAGTTTTCCTCGATTTTTTTCCACAGTTTCCATTAGTATTGATATTGAGTACCTACCAATGTTTCGAAAGCTTTGTTATCGTTGATGATTTTATTTGTACAATTTTCACAAGGGTTTTACCGCATTTTTCACTTGTTTCCAGCACTTGGCTTTACTTAATTTAGTGTAATTATTTACGGGACTTCCTTTGATGGTGGAGAACCTGTTAGAACTCAGATACAAATGTGGGTTGATCAAATTTATTTTGTAAAAATAATATTATGCAATCAGTGGTCCGATGATACGCAAGAGTGAAGAAGTAAAAATGTACGAATGAGTCATCGAATCCGTGAACAGACAAAACCATAACACCATGTGTCAAATTCGTTCAGCAACGATTTACAGCGTTTGTTAATGACATCTAAACCATTTCGTATGCATTTTTTTTGCTGTAATCTGTATGCCTCCTTGTTAAGCTGACGTGTCTGGTGGAGTTGAAATAAAAACGTGTCACTATTAAATTGCTCTCAAAGCGTGCTTTTTTTCTTCGGCAGATTAAAGTGTACTGGTACAATAAGTCCCTGTTTTCCGTTACGAAAAATCACACGTCTATCATAAATGATTCCAAAACGAGGCTTGTTTACTGTCCTTCGTTTATTTATACGAGCAGAAGGCGAGGTAGGAGAGAAAAAAACTCCAAACGCCACACTAACTTTGACCGCCTAGATGCCTGGCCGTTTTTGATAGTTTTTCTCGTAGTTAGTGAACCGCTTCGATGAATCATAGATGCTACTGTGCAGCTGCACTTTTTGCTTACTGTACCGAAATCACTTTTTGATACAAAGCCCCGTTCTTCACGAGGTCGATACATTTGGTGCAGCGCTTCATTTTAATGATGGTGGAAGCAAGCTGACGATCCGACTGGGGAGGGAGGACCTATGCCGAACGGCAAATTATGACTTTTTAGCAGCGAAAACGCATCGACGACCTTTCTTCCATCACGTGCACACGAGTGCACACGCGAGTGATTGACGAGTGGTACCATTAGCGGGAAATTGAAGCCGATTTGGAGAAGCCTGGTTGGAAACTGTCGTCGCTTTCAGCAGCTCGATCGGTTGGTGCGGCGAACTGATGGGAAAATTGCATACTGTGCGAATTGGTCACGATACGCGACTCAATATGACGCCTTCATGTACGCGAATGTATAGGAAAATGTATGGAAGGCAAACGAAACTACTGGAATTGTCTATATGCATGACAGACGGATCGAGAACTTTATTCCAATTTCAATGTTCAGTTTGAATTTTCACTCTTCGCATCCGTTTGTCCTTCGCCATGATCGTGATCTTGAGATGAGTTATGCTCGGTTGCGTGGGCATCGGTCTCAATGTTTCCGTCACCGCTCGACGATAACTCGCCCGCTTCCTGCTTCACGTGCTCGCTCAGTACATCCGACTGCATGTACTTCCGCCGGTACTCACCGGTTGGATCGTAAAGCTGCTCGAGGATCGCAAAATCGTCCGGCCGGTTCGTGATGATGAACTTGATCACCTTGTCCGAACCGATGCGCTGCTTTTCGGAGCATTTCGCACAATCACTCATCAGCGCATCGGGAAGGTTGTCTGATGGTGGGCGATAACAAAAAAAAAACAAGGTCCTTTTTGATGTTCGGCACACAGAAAGAGAGAAACATGGAGAGAGAGCTTTCACACCGCACAAACTTACCTTTCAACTCTCGGCCATCGGGTGTACAGGGACCAACATCTTTCAAGCAGTTCATGTAGTTATCCATCAAACGTTTGCTGTTGAAAATTTCTTCCAGATCGATATTGTCGTACTTGGTAACGTACGTTTCGGCAGTTGCCATCCCTAACATTATCACCGCAAAGATAAGAATCGTTTGATAGAGTTCCATTACAAGGAAATGTTGTTTTTCTTTCTCTTCACGATCACTATTTTGTTTTAGGTTCTTTCACTTGTGAGTTTTCCAACCAACTAACAGTAGCATTTTCCCACAGTGACTGTTTTTATACAAAGCAGTAAGAGTAATTTAATCAATTTTGAGTCTAATCATCAATAGAATGTCCGCCAACATAAACGAATAATGGCAAACATGCGTGCAGGTAATAGGAAATAACATTATTAGCACCTAGTTTTTGAGTTTGATTGCATGATTGTATACGTTCTAAAATTGTTTCGTTTTGCCAACGTCATGTTCACTGTAAAATTTCTCATCATTTTGTGTTGTTACTATAAGGCTTTATTTTTTAAAATACGTTGAACAAGATGTATCTGTTTTACGGCAGTGCTGTTTTACGGCAGTCACTGTACATTAGAGCTCTAGCGCAAGAGCACAAAGTTCCTTCACTTTCTTTGAAAGATTTTTTCTTCGGTTAAAAAGGTGAAAACTATTACGGTTAATATAAAATCCGTTGTATTATTTGTGCTAAGATTGTATTAGTTAAATTTAAGTTCAACTACACCAAAACTAAACGATAAAAATTGCGTTGAATTCTCTTTTTCTAGCAGCAATGTATTTTACACATTGCATATCTTACAGGCGCAATGGATGATGTTCAAACGAAAGCATAATGTACAGGCGTTTTTGAACTTTTCAGCACTAGCATAAATCATAGATCTGAATCTTATGTTAAATAATCCAAACAGTCTAAATACATATCAAAAACGGAATTACGTTTGAAATAAGTCATCAATAACGCTTGTCAACAGAAACGTCTTTATCATAAAATTCGATCACATGCGTTCGAAATTCGGCAGCGGGATAAACCTAACATCATTCCACGCAGCCAGCTATTTATTTTGATTCGTGAATTTCTTCTTACCCAGTTGTTCGGCACGTTGTCCGAATCAGTTAGCAGTTGGGGCAGTTGTTGATTGATATTAGCAGTTCACATGCCTTGCCAGACGTTTTGTGCACGCCTACTTGATTGGGTGGGAACAGCACGTTGGCAACGCAACACTGATGACATTAAGTAGCGCTAATGTTGGAAATTAAATGGCTCAGAACATGTGCACAACGGGTGGGATCGTCACGGTAGCATAATTGATTAGACATGGTCAGGATGTAGCCCTAGAGCGTGACACAAACACAACTGAGAGAATGGAGAAAATGTACGAAGATGAAACATTTTCTTACTTTACTGTAAATAAGCAACAAAAATACCTGATCGTGTACTGGCCGACCAAATACTCGTCAAACGTATTGCAAGTGTTTTGTATTCTAAATCTCGGTATTATCTCGATCTCGAAAGTTCCCCCTTCTTTCAGCGGAGCGCAGATTAAGTGAAGAAATCAATTTAAATGATAATGCAGCAATTTAACGACTGCACATGCGGGGAGGCACCGGTACCGTCGGTTGTGTCAAATCAGTTGACCAGCTCACGAGGGGAGTAAACAATGAGCTAGACATTGCTGAGATATTGTTCCGTTGGATGTAACACGATCAGCTAAGGTTTAAGGTCTTTGATCATCCAAAGTTTCACTACCCAAGTAAATGTGGGATTGGTTTAAGGTGTGATTTTTAACTGTCGCTCAATGTTCAACCACAAACCACCCGAATGTGCGAAGGGAAGAGACGTAACGTCAAAGCCTCACAAGCACTCATAATTCTAGCGTCGAGTCGATCGTACATCTTCGCCCGTTCTCGCCTATCCTCCGTGCTCCATGACTTGCGTGACGGGACCGTAATCGAGTAATCGAGGGACGCAACAGGGAAGCTCAATTGTGCAAAAGACGCGTTCGCTACTCAGTCCGCGTTCGATTATCGCACCGAGCGAAACGTCGCTATCGAGCGGTGTGTGAAGATTTATCCGCGGTGAGCAAAACGTGTTCTGTTTGTAGCTAAACAAACTTTACATTAGAACAACTAGAACGCAGTTGCGGAATGGCATTGGTTGGGAATAGAATAATACTCGTATTGCTTTGTTTCGTGCTGGGAAATTTCGTGCTCTTTCACGATCGTGAGAGAATCGTTATGGCGCAGTATATTGAGGATGAAACATCACTGCGCGGGTTGGATTTTATTGGAGATTCACCGAAAGGTAAGTGAAAGTCAAAGTATGTCGAGAATTTCACCAAAACGAAACGATTTTTTCTCCTCGGTAGGTTTATTTGGACGGTGGCACTCTGAGAAACATTTCTTACGCCGGCTTCATCTAGATCGTTTGGGCGAATGATCGTTGACCTTGATATGTTAGCAGGCTGGTAAAGCCATACGCAGATTTATGGAATACTCCTGAATAGAATTGGAACCAATCTCAACGGATGCCTCACACGTGTGTACCCGAGACTGAGCAGATGATTTCAGAGATCTAGACGGTAAGATCCCTTGAGTATTGTTTACTCGAAAGCGCTTCCCAATGTCACTCTTGAAAAAAACGCAAACCAGTAGCAGCAGTGCCGTGTTGTACAACGTAGGTGATATCAGCCAGTCTGTCTACGGCATATAGGATTAGCGTAATTGGCAGTCCATATTTGCCCGATGTCTGATGTGTGTTGTGCGTGCCGTTGCCACAATCCGTGTCATTGACTTTCGATGCCGATGGTACGCTATGTTGACCGTTGCAATGGTTGTCGCATCGTTGGTGAATTTTACAGTTAACTGGAAAGATCAATGTTTGTGTTTGTGAAGGTTTTAAGCTGAGGATATCTACATATCAAAAAAAGTAGAGAAGGAAATCCACGGTTCATTTTAAAAGGTTTAAACAAGAGGAAAGCTCAACAATTGTTGTTAAACCTACACACAGTAAATACTTAGAACGTATCATCGGTTTCTTTACTCTTCAACAATCCGCATTTTAACCTCCAAAGGTCATGAAAGATTGAATGAAGAGTGGGGAGAGAAAAAAAAACTTCTTCATTTTAGGAACTCCAGTAGTACTCGTCGGTCGTTAAAAGTACGAGTTGTAAGCTTTTTCTTTCCTACTGCTCCTCCTCAACCATTTATCGGCAGGGAGCAATTACGAGTGTCCATTGTTCTCGATGGCTTCATACTGTCGAGCCACAACAGTGTTCGGTTTACGTATGAGGCTTACGCGAGCGTCTCCATTGAGCATACTTGACGAGAGGCTTTTCGCCGTTTGGTTTTGGTGCTATTTTGAACGCACAATATTCGAACACTCATGCTCTGACGTCAGAATTGTGTGCGAGATTCATGTGGCTCTTTAGTGCGATTTCAAACGAAAGAAGTCATTCTTTAACATTATTTGAAGTTTTTTCTCAAAAATTAAAAAAATATTATGTTTTTTTTATTTCAGGTACAAAATGGTGTGTGAACAAAGCTCTCGATTATCGTTAAATGCAGTGTGCGGAACGTATTGCAAATAATGTTAAGTTTTTTTTACTGTCGAATACAATGCTAAACTATTAAGATACAAATAAAACTAAAACGAAATTTTGAAATGATGTATGTTAAAAAAATGATTGAATTTGAGCGAGTAAAGAACTATTCTATTCAACCTTGTCGTGACTTTCATACATCGACATTTATTATTTGGCTAGAGAGATATGCAATTTAGTCATCAGAACGTACATTTTAAAAATAAAATCATATACTTTTTAAACTGTTGTAAATTTTTCAAATTAGAATTATTAGAATTTAAAAAAGAATTACCTCTGCCTTGAATGTTTTGAAATTGCATAAAAATCACCCATTACGCCTGTGAGGTATGCAATATTGATACTAAGCGTTTTGAGGTAAACGCTATAAAACGCTTCATGCCATAAACACAACTGCGAGCGGTTTATTCAAATTTGCGGAAGTTTGGATTTGCATTTGTAAATAGGATTGCAAACCGTTGCTCTCTTTTTACTGAATGTTGATTTAATTTTTATTCAAAGAAAGGTAAGAGGGAATTTAAATGAAGTGTGATTTTGATGTTTGTGTAAGCATACAGCTAAATATAGAGTGTTGCCGGAAGTGCTTTTGCGTTTTCAGTTATGCAATAAACCGTAATAGGAAGTTTGAAACTTTCTATTGGAATACGAATACAGGTAAAGCTCACAAATCCTTTTCCGTTTTAAACTAATGATAAAACGAGTCTAAAATAAACACAAAAGCAGTTAAGAAAAGAAAAAGAAAACAAATTTAAAGTAGAAAAAAATTAAAAAAAAATTCACCTGGCTGTTTGTGAATACAGTAAACAACCCTACCAAGAAATAGATCCATCATTTACTACACGTAATCTTCATCTTCTTGCGTACACAAAAGTGGTAGCAAAGAAGGTTACACTCATCATATGATAGACCGGCGTGCGCTGGTCGACCGAAAACGCTCTCATGGTGATGATAATTATTATGGCCAACGTTAAGCAGCTTCCAAACGTGTGCTGATGACAATTGTCGTTTCGTGTGTACAAATAGCACACAGCTTCAGAAAGCTGTGAATCATCGTCAATCGGACACAAAAATACGTTGCTACCGCCACTCGGCAAACACTTCCGTACGGTAGCTTCCTCATTTCCGGTCTTCAATGCGCTGGTGCTCACGAAAAGGCGGTACGTTTGAAACGTGTGTAATTTCCAAATGCTGAAACCTCAAAGTCAATCTAATTTTCGCATTTCAAGCTGTCGTTGATCAGCATCAGCAACGCCAGATAGCCGAATGGTGAACGGTAATAACTTGTCACTGGTTGTGATCACGTTTTCTCCACTTTTCGGCAGTAGCTTCATTTTCGTTGCACTTTACCTTATTGCAAAAGGTAGAAGAAGTTTGGTGTGCATCTCCGAACCGAATGTGTTGATGTGCAAATGGGTTAAGGTTGCAAAATTATTGGGTAACAGTAATTATAGTATCATGTGAAAATATCTACGAATTGCTGCGCACCGTGTCTGTCAAGGATAACATTTTCGATTATTAACTACCAAATAGGACATACCGATCTGTATTCTGTGTTTTAACTGTTCGGACACTCAACACTATACGAATACAAATATAGAACGTCCTTCAGATGGATGCGATTTGAACCGCTTCCGATGTGAATGATACATCAATTTAACATTCGATTTTTAATCTTTTTGCTTTAAAGAAGAAAAGCAATAAACATAACCGAAAGATTATGGAAAGAATTAGTAAAAAAACAGGTAGTGACAGTTATTAAGCTGCATGATGGCTTAACACCTGTCACTTTTCAATTCCTCAAGTATTTTAAGATGTATTTTAAAGAGAAAAGACTTGTTTTCTTTATGGTTGATGCAGTTGATCACAAAATAATAATCGCTTCTGGAACGCCAAAATCCCTGATAAACCTCAAGTTATTTTCTTTCAACTTTAAAGACATTAAAACCGGTCGTTTTAAACACGATGTCAACCACCGTATAGCCACATACGATGTCAGCTCATGATTTCTGTGGTCAATCTGTTGGGCCGTCTTCGGTTATGGGTCGTTACGCATTGCGAAGGACCCTACATGTGGCTAGATGGAAGGGATATAAGAGGTGAACTTTTCGTAAGCCACAGATCGAAACCACAGAGCACCGTCGACATTGTGAAAGCCGACGAAACAATACGGCATGGCGCCATTTGGGAGAATAAGTAAAAAAAAGTTTTAGTCTGAAAAAAGTAAGAGGTCAATGCGAATTTGTGGCTAGTTCGTGTGTTCATGCTGTGGATAAAAAGTCATTGCACCGGGAAAGGTGGAGTGTGAAGATACTTTGCCTCTTTATCTCATGGTCAGTAGACGACTTGCAAGAAAATTAAAAAAAAACTACCTCTTCCTTTCCTACGTCACAGCAGTGTCGATGAATTTAGTCGCATCGAATGCACACTTCCTGGTGCAGTTTGTACTTAATGAAAAATTCATTCGAGAACAAAATATCCAATAGCGCCGATGAAACGTTAAACGGATCGATCAAATACCACAAGGTAAAGGGAAGCTGTGGTTATTAATAAAATGATGAGCCTGCCTTACCTTCTTGTGAAGGGGAAAGAAAATGCAACCTAATAGAGGAAACGTCTAACCACGCTACGATCATTCGATCAGGTGCTGATACAAGGTGGGTAGCCTTGTTTGCAGCGAGAACTGTGGAAGTTGCTTTGCCATGTTATTCAGATCCTCGCGATTCGCTATACTGGAACTGGGAGTCTTTGATACCGGCTTTGTAACTATCGATCAAACCTGATACTGACGTCAGTCGCATCCGCAATGGTGTCTCCAGTCTATTCTACAGATGCCAAGCGATAGACATGTTGGCAGGAGGCAAGTTTTTCAATTACAAATTACAGGTTTTCCGTACAGAATATTCAACACTCAGTTACGAAGCGTGCCTTAGGGGTAGCTCAATTAAGTAAATACCAGTCCCAGATCTAATGTCAGCGAGGAGTGGAAGAAAGCGTGAGATCGTGACATTTTTTTTTGAGTTACGATATTCAGCAGATGCACTACATGGTATGTTGCGTGATAAGGCTAGAACAAAGACAAATATGTGGCACTTGAGGGGTAATTAATTCTGTTCCTATTGGTAACTATTGCCTAGAATCAATCTACGTTAACTACATACTTATCCAGAGGTTTACTCACGATCCCAGAATGTCTGAAAGGGGGAACCCGGAAGGCAACTTGACACGCAGTTATACTTCCGTGCTGGTCAAATATCACCACACCGAAGGGCTACATAATAGACCCACTTAATCAAATTGGTATACCGCTCTAGGAACACAAAAAATAGATTCCAACTGCTCCATTGAACAGGTAATTCGAAGTCATCCATCCATCAAGTGCAGTGCAGTACCATTTGTCAGCCAAGAAACTAGAATACCATCCGAATTCGTCCCCGAACGGACATTCGATTGGTACTTGATGTGTGGTGAAGTGTATTTAGCATGCGGACAAACACTCACCACGATAACTCACGACAGATTATGAAGTCTTTGGACGGGCTTTCGGGGAGTGGACCACATTGGACTTTGGTTCTTTGGGTTGGAATTTTGCTGACACGCCATCGTAAATAAAGCAACGCCAGTTTGATGAGTCTTCTTCTGCCGCTGTCGTTGGCGGTGGCCTCTTGATGGATCTCATCTTTACACGTTTTGCTTGAATGTTGGGTGCGGAAGCAAGATCCGATCTTGAGCAGCCCAGGCTAACCATAAACCAGTGCGTGCAAAGGTGCGGAAGCTGGTCGTTTAGGGTTTTATGCTACAATCATCCGAACGTGGCAGAGAAACGGTGTACACGCGATGTGTCTTGCCACGCTTGAGTACTTGAGTCGTCGACCGTTCAGCCAAAGGTTGAGCGTGTTTGAAAGAATAAGAAGCTTAAAGTGTTTGCAAAATGTTGAGTTGTGTACCGCGATTGCAATTCAGCAGTAATCGAAATTCTGTTGGGTACTATTTAAAGTAAGAATTTTGGGTGAGATATCTGCACAAAAATGATTGTCTGTTCCGTTCACGATTCAATTGCTCCCGTGTGTTCGCATAATGCTGCCACACAAGTGGCAGCCTTACTTAAGTGGACAGTTTGGCATGTGCAAATGTTTGTCTAGACAGCTATTTCGGGGAGGCATTTATTAGTGTGAAGCACCATCATGGCAGGTGCTTGTGGTGTGAATCGTCTGGAAGAGATTCCTTTTACTTCAAATGCAAAATTCCTTTTTTTTGCACTTGCGCTTTCGCGGCATTCAAATCTGTCACTGCTAGGTGAGACAACCATATAGTGGATAAATATAATTTGCACTTCCGAAGGAACTCAGTCAACCGTGACGAGATGAGTGACACAGCGTGAAGTACGAACGGGAGGAAATTCAAAACGCAAGAAACAAAGGATGTCAAGATTTTTCCTCTTTTATAAATGTGATAGGGGAAAAAATACTACAATAAAGGAATATAATATTAAACAATCTTTCTTGCATAAGCAACACCAACAAAGCACTCCTAACAAAAGGATGTTTGTGCGGGAAAGAGAGACACAAAAATAAAGACGGGACAGGCCTCCGGATACAAAAATGAGTGAAAGTGTGACGATCACCGACGATCGAACTGGGTTGAAAGAAAGCATGTATTGACCTTGGGTTTTTTTCTAAAGAGAGGAATCGTTTTTTGTTATAATTTGAATGGCGGAGGATTTGTGGTTTTTTCCCTTCCTTCCGGTTCGACGAAAACCAATTTCAACATCATATATCGCAAAGAATAAGGAAGGAACAGAAAAAAGGTTCTTCAACAACAGTTGGATAAGGTGTTTAATTTATCGCTTGCTACTCAGCAAACAATTTTCATCGCGGCGCCACTTCCAACAGTCATCATAAGTCGATCGATGACGCAAATGGAACCACAAGCTCGAGAAGATTCTTCCCATTCACTCGTTTTCGGGGCATCAAGTCGATCAAGTGGGAAATTTTCGATTTGTTGCTTGGTTTTTTTATCTCTCTCCGTTCTTCCTCTGTTCCTCTACGCCGTGCACAGCAATGCCAATTTCGGGTGGTTTTGTTGTGATTAAAACTAATTGCATAGCGAGAAGAATGTTTTGCTGAATTTGCTTTCATTGTAGCAAGGAGCTTGAACTTTGATCGTACTTTTGGCAATGGAAGGAGAAAAAAATGTATTGAAAATAGCTAAAATTAGATTCGGTTCTTCAGCAGGAATTGGGATGTGAAGGGGTTTTTTTACTATGTTCAATCATTTGCTATTAGTTCGGTAGATTGTGATCGCAAGCAATCGATATTGCTTTCACCATAAATTGAAACGATTAAACACGACCCGTTTAACCCGGTCCCACTCGAACAAGGTGACCTAGTAAATGGGTTTGGGATCTAGCTAGGCTTAAACCATGGCGTCTAGCACCCACAGGCTGTCGTTAATGTTGGCTGTAAATAATCATTCGCCTGCTGGTGCACAACTTTTGCACTGCAATTTATGCATCCATTTATCTTCCGCACGCGGTTTCCAGCGATGTGCACGTTCAATTTTTATGACCATGCAACATTATGACGTCCGATCCGGGAACGTTACGTTGTCGGGAGGGTTTGAAGCATGACCCATTTAGTGGCAGAGTGTAAAAGATCCGCCTTTCTGACTTCCTGTCCGGGATAACGTTACTTTCTAAAAGTCATGTTTCATTTCTTCCTGCTCGTTGGGCTTGCCGGGGGTTAATGTGATCGTGAAGTGTTTTTTTTTAGTTGCAAACGAGAGATTCACTTGGTATTGCGATGGAATCCTACGGAAATGGATCGATAGTGACAGTCGCGTTTTTTTCTTCTCCTAAATCGATGAGCAATTGTACAGTGTTCGGTCGGTCAGATCAGTGATAGAGATTTAGGAGAAGAGCGATAACGATTGGACAATATCTGAAAGGGTGCTTGAGTTAATTGATTTTTGTTCCTTTTTTTTGTTCGGCCAGGCAGCTAGCTTTTTGCGAAAGCGACAAAGATTATCTGTTGGATAAAGTGTGTGAAAATTGAAACTAAAATTCCACTTCTAGCTTTCATGTTGCAGCATCAAAAGCAATTGAAATCATTTGAAATACGGGTGCAAAAAAAGAGAAACAGATAAATGTAAATAAATGTGTTCATCCGGTATTTTTATTTAAAGTTTTGATATTTATTCCCAAATAGTGTGGAACCATTCCTGGACGGCAAACATCATGTTGTGTTGCGGTTGCAGAACTATTAGTTTCCACATGACACAGCTCGATCGGCGCTACTTTTTTCTACACCAGAACCAGGGACTACATACGACGAAAAATACAATCGCGACTATCGATAGAGAAGATGATGAATATTCAACACCGGACCGTTCCATCATCAGCAAAGAGATACGGAATATTTGTGTACGCGTACACACAACCGCACCTAGAATGCAATCAACGGTCCAGCTTTCTCCAATATGCACATCCGAACGTTAGCAAATAGTTTGCATTGGTGCATCATGGATACATGAAACACACGGTTGACACAAATCTGAAGGATATTATACCTGTCTACGTTCAGGACATTATTCGGAAATGTTTTGAGTTTATGAAACAAAATTGAACATTCTAGTTAAACAACTAACATAAAAAAAGTTATTTTTTCTCCAACGTCAACGAGCAAACATCAGAAGCAGAATCCAAAATATGGATGAAACATGATGTTTTTTTTTGCGCCATGATGTTACTTCCACAGAATGGCAACAAAGTAGTACGCATTCCATGTTCGAAAATTTCATGCACAAACATACCGAGAAATTCGTGAATGTTTTATTTGAACCCCTTTTTTACCCACCCCAGCAGTACCGATTGCTGCAGCTTGGGAAACTCGGCTTGACACAATAAAACGCAAAAATAATGTACATCAAACACCCACTCGTATGTCGTTGCATCGCTGTGACCGGCTGGTAGACACAGTTCGGTGTGGATAGAATTTTTGGATGAAGCAATCGATTAAAATGCAGAGAAAAAAACCACAACTGACCCACGTGTACGAGGGAAAAAGGTACAAAAGAAGAGTTGTATGTATGTGTAAAAACATCTTTGTGGAATATAATTTGCCATGCCTATGATGCCGGTTTAGAGAAAATGAAAATATTTCTCATAGACCAACATTGTGAGGTGTAACTTGTTGCGAAGGAAATGCAATGAAAAAAAGGACATTCAAGTTTTTTTTTGAAATTACGACAATAAATAGTGATTCTTGTCGTTTTTTCTCTCCTTCTGACGTGCTGTGTTTGATTACGTTATCGGAGACTTTTCCCTCTACAAATTTACATTTTACATTGTGAATATTTATGGTTTTTTGAGGATTGGCAGTGTAGAGGCAGGAACAGAATTTTATTTTCAAACCATGTAGAACCCTACCCCTGGTGAGCCACTGAAATTGTGTTTTTGTCGGCTTGAGTTCGGGTATGAAAATATATTGTTATTTTTTTTTACTTTATTTTCATTTGTTTATAGCACCAGAATCAATTTTGTTTGACCATAATGGTGTACCAATTAAAATGGATGACAGCCTCCAAACTGGCGAAGCATTTAAGCGCAATGGAAAGCATTAAATTCAATCGAAACTATTCTGGAATGTTTTGGTTTGTTTTTTGCTTTGTTTTGTTGGTGAAATGTACTCTGTTTTGCGTGAAGGGTATTGAATTTGCGCAAATTCGTGCTGATGCGTGCTGCTGTGCGTTCCAGAATTTTCATTTTTGATGGGTAAAGATGAACTTTTGTTTGAATTGCCTTTAGCAAAAATAAAAGAATGGTAAATGTACGATTGTCAAGGGCCTTTAAGGGAGCAGGGAGACAGGGAAAAGCGCATTGTATACCTAAACAAAATGTACTTCAACGAACAAGCCCTTCATCGAGGGACAAATTGTTTTGTCATATTTCACATTGACAAAATCCACTGTCAGGTGTACTTGAGCATTGAATGTACGAGTGTGAAATAAGGTGTATAACTAATTTCTATTGTTTTATGTGATAATATTTTTACTTATTAAAACATCACATAAAAAAAGGTGAAGGTGAGAAAGCAAAATATTCAATGATCTTGAGTTATAATGACAAAAATTGTTATCTTGAGAGAAAACAGAGCCAAAGAAAACATGCATACAATCCCAAAAATAAACCTAAATATATTCTTAACGCTGAGTTGCACATTAGACGACCTACATAGCTTGCAGAGGGGGAAAAGAAAATCTAAAAAGCAAGAAAAAAAGCACAATATGCATCTGATGACTGCACACGGAAACACAATATCGAGAAGAAAAGCTTAAAGCATCTTCATCCTACCACGGCTAGAAGTTTCTATTGGACAAAACACAACAATCTAGACCCCTATCCTGCAGACAAATAAAAAAAAACAACCCTCACACATCGATCCTCGGCACGCGTGGATCGAACCGAGCCTGTGTCGCCGGTTGAACATAAAACTTTGCGCAAACCGGACGTCGCGCATCAGTACGGTGTGCGAATTCGCGCAAGAAGGTCGCGGCTCTGAGTTCGATTCCGCCAGATACCTTTTTTAAACAAGCAAAAACTCCCCACCCCGTGAGCGAGCGAGCGAGCGATCGGGTAAGATCGACGATCGACGACGGTTTGTTGTTTTGACTGCGTTCGTACGCTTCGCATTTTTTTCTCGCCGGCTCGAATCGACTGCACCAAGTCGGGCTACGGCTAGTAGTGCTAATGCGTTGCGATCGGATGGTTCTCGCGTAGCGGTGGTTGTCGATCATTTGCAAAACAAAACAAAAAAACAGACACCGATTGCTTCATCGCGCCGGGAAAGTGAAGTTAGTACGTGTGCAATTAGTGTTTCCCTTCTTTTTGTGTCTTCCTGGGGTGAGAAATTTGGTATGTTTACTTCCGATTCGGGGCGGGTGGGTGTTGGCGCGTGCCACTTTAGAAGCACAAGGGTTGACCCGATTGTAACCGACTGGTGTGTGGTGTGAATTCTCGTAACGGGTGTCGAGGTGTAATCGATCACTGTGCAATGTTGTTCGTTGCGGTTTGTGCCAGTGTGTACTTACAGTGTGAAAGAAAAAATCAAAACCAGACTACATAAAACCTGTGTCTTGTCGTGGAGACGTAAGAACTTCGATGCAAGTGCATTAAGCAACCCTATTTTAAAACACACACGAACTGCATTCGTAAAGAGTGAACCATTCGCAATGAAGAAGCTTTTCGAGAAGGAAGCTTTTACTTAACTGTGTGTTTATGTGTGTTTCTATTTGTGTGTGTTAAGGAGTGTCGGTGTACGTGCACGCTGCCTCAGTTGCAATGTGTACTGGTTCACGTGCCTTATAGCTCCGGTTGTGTGATGCAGCTGAAGCGTGATATTTCAAAAGCAAAAAAAAAACACCGTTTTTTGGCAAAATATTCATTGTACCTCAGTTGAACTATTTCTTCCAATTAGCGATGCGTTATAAATTAGATTAGCAATCGTACCCGTTATAATACAAAAAAAATATTTCTCCACAAAATAGAGAAAGAGGATAACATCCAGGAAATGGATTATTGGTCAATCGTTATTTCTGATGCGACCGCAAAAAAGGGGGTGAAAAAAGGGGATGGGAGGTGTGGAAAACCGGTAAGGTAAACATTGACCCGATTTCGTGTTGCAACTGTTATTTCATGGCCCGAACTTATAATGCGTGCTTCGAGGTGAGGTAGCGACGTCTATGTCCTGGGAAGTAGAGATTTAATTAATTCCACCGATCCACCGTTCGTTCTCGGTCTATTATCCTTTATTTTTGCATCTGACCGAGCAGGAGGGTAGAGCATTGTTTATAAATGGATTGATTTATTTTTAATATAAAACCCACACTAATGCTTCGCGAAATGATAATTAATTTGTTCTATTGAAATGGGACTATAACTATAAAAAAATCCGGCCCAACTCCTAAGTGATAATTGCTTGCTTCTGCTTTGCCAAAAAAAAAATCAAGGATGCAGATTTGCCCAAATGAATAATAATTATAATTCACTTACTTAGTTTCGCTACCGCGATTCGTTAATGGTACGACCCTCGAGCCTTTTTCGTTATGTCCTTAATGGTAATAATCTATATTTGCTGCTCGCCATCATTTACAATTGAGTTTTGATCGTTTCTTAATGATAACCCTCGCGTTGAAAGCGATCGATCGAGTTAAAGCCTCGAGTAGCCAACCAGCTTAAGCTGAGTTCGTGCTCAGTTCGAAAAGAAACGATAACGAAAACAACAGCCAGCAACCAGTGGCTGGTCGACTTTAACCATCCACCGTAAAGTACTAATTTGATGATCGAGGCTTTAGCCGACTTAGCGTGACACATCGCATCGCAAAACATGTCAAGCGAATGCTTAGGTTAAAAACCCTATCAAAAAGGAAAACAGGTTACCGTAGCGCACTTCAACACACGGACCACATTCGACACTTTGAACTTGATCTTGAGCGATCAACCAAGATCCACGCCTTTCGCCCGGCTGCTTAACCAAAACGTTTCATGCACACGAAATGTCACTGTCACCAAATGTGGCGCCCACGGTTTTGACGGATGAAGCGAAACGATCGGTACCGGTCGGGCCGGATTAGTGGCCGAGTGTTGCGGATCGTACCGTGTGGCCGTGACGTGTGGCAATCGGCAAGGCCAAGAGCAAAGCGGCGATCTGTGGGAATTGAACACGATCGGTGAAGATGTACGCATATGCAACGCAGCTTGCGTGAGAGGTTTTACAGGCATTCGATAACAAAACTGTGCGTTCTTTTGCGGTGGCGTATGCACACCTTGATGTTGTCCCTGGCCCCGTCCAATGATGCGCCCCAGTAGGGTTTATGAGTTTTGTTCGATTTGGCTGAGAGGTTTCGCGAATTGTTTTTCAATGCGTTTGAGTTGTTTCAAAGTCTTGCCATGCTAAAGTTGTTTTGTTCTTCTCTTCTGGAACATAATCTATTTTCATCTAACTATTTTCAACAAGCAAATCGGTAAAGTGGCGGTTAACCTTCAAGGTTTATTTTACGCACGATGATAAGCATCGAGTGCTCTTGGGACATCCATCAGCAACTGTTTTGAGACAACATCCAGTGTTGCTTTGTGTACTACAAGCACCAGAAATGTCTGTTCTTCGCGTTTAGAACGTTATTTGTTGTGTGTTCACTAATTAGTCCATCGTCTAACAAAGCGATTAAACGAACAAGGAGGCAATTAGTACTGTATGACATTTCAATAAAACAAGCGCTCCTTAATGTACATTGGATTTTGCAGAAGCTAATTAAATTGAGAATTTTTCGTCAGATGAACGAATAACGCCCCATTAAGAAGTTAGCATAGGAAACTTTTTGACCAACAAACAAAGAGCCGTTTTTGATAAAAGAAGAGAGAGAGACAAAAAAAATACAAACAAATTGTAAAAAAAGAACATCCACTTAAATTCTCATTGCAGTGTTTTCCTGAGATGAAACGCTTTTTGGAGCGGAGTTTTACTACCGAACCCAAATACAAGCCTATGGGTAGCCCATAATAATATGCAAAACATAATGATAATTGAAAGGGATCGGAAGCGTTTCCAGTGAAGATGCTTCCCCAAAACAACCCGCCCCAAAAATACGGTGGCAATATTGAACCGGATGGGCAAGGAGACGAAACACGATGGAACGAAACTTATGGTAATGAGCACTTAAAGCATCAGGTTCTTGAAATTGAAATGCAAATGAGAAGTGCCCTGTTGCTGGGTTCGAATGGAATGCGAGTGCCACGGGTCCGCTTTAAAGCGATAAGGAGTTATTTGCGATTGTTTTTATTCAACCCGGGCGCACTGCAGCTTGGATGCTGGAAAATGTCACCAATGTCTCCAAAAAAGATGTAAATAGCTTGTAAGACGGAGCTTTAGATGCTGATGGGTAAGGCGTTGTAATTGCAAGACGGGGGGCTCCCTGAAAGTGGACCAAAACTAGATGCGCTTGGTGGGAGTTGGTTCAGTTTACGCATGAAGTTACATCAGTGAAGAAGCGCGAAATGGACTTCAACCCTTATCGAAGGTGGTCCCAAGCTGGTGGTTTTTGTTTTTCGATCATGTAATCAGTTGTTACCGATCCGTTTCTTCGTTACGATTTTGTATCCTAATGAGAGTTACATTCCGCATAACGCCCTTGACGGGTCAAACGAATGTACAATTATCTAAGCTCAGGCGTAGACTTCCTTCTTCCGGGGTTCCTTCACTCCGTAACTAAAGCACCCAAGAATCGTCTTCACACATGGGTGACCTAGTGTTGTTTTTCAAAAATGTTTTGCCACAGTAAGGTAAAAGGATGTGCAATAAACACATAAAGTTTTATTTGCTTGTTTTCCGATCGATCTGCTGGCACGAACTAACAGCATGTCTTCTGATAATCTTGCTGATGCGTTCTGACTGACATTTCTTCCCCAACATTAGATTTGCATGTGGATGAACCACGACTTCAGGGCTAATCGATCAAATTGGGCCTAACCCGACTGACTGCGGTTGAGATTGTGGCCAGATAATAAAGCGCGGGACATCAATCACCTGCTTTGACCTGGTCCACCCATCAACGGGAAACGTTCTGGCGAATGGAAAGGATGGTCTACTTATTGTTGGGTGGATATGCTGAAGCACGTTAAATGTGTGCGGTTAGGGCAGAAACACTGACATGAACAAATTGTTTGCCATTAGGCGAAAAACACCTTCGCTAAAAGGTACACAGAGGTCGTGCCCGATGGGTTGTTTCCCGTGGGACTCAAGAATTCGGCCGTGTGTTCGGTACGTGGCTTAGGAAAGGAAACCTTCTCATCACTCTTTGCCGACTATGTAACAAAGATTCTTTTTTATACGCCCCCAGAGCGACCTTTGTTAGTTGATTAGTGGCGTTGAGAAGTGTCGTGTGTTTTTTTTTTCAATCTTCTCTCTAACCGAAAACGAAAACCATCCATCAATCGGTAACGAGATGAGGCATACATAGGGAAAAGAAAAAAATACACGTACAAAAAATCTTTTTGCCCATTTCGAGCCTTATTCAGTTTTGTAGGTTTATTGCCGGTCATCAATAATAAATTCACAAAACGTTACGAGAAAGTGTTCTTTTTCCGGGCTTGCGGACAAAGTTGATGGTGGCGATTAGATCAAATTTCCGGTGCCGATATTTTTCATCAGACCGATTGCAGACGAAATCAATCTTATTGGCGCCATGCGATGAAAGCTGTGGCGTAGATTGATGAGCGAGGATTAAGCTGAGGAAGAAAGTTTGCGATGACAAGATTGATAATTTTATAGTGATGATTATGCTGCATGTTGCAAAAACATTTATAGCGCATTCTATCCTAAACAGTGACGGTTTGTTTCGCAAATAGATTTTACTCCCAACTTTCTCTACGGCCAGTAAGCGTTTATCCGGAAGAAGCAGTTTCGGCAAACGTGTACATCTAATAATTCGCATCACTGGCCATGAATATTGGTTTCCTCGAGAATGTTTGCTTTCGTATTTCTTCTTCAGCACGCGCTCGTTGGACTTTATTCCGGTTTTTGGAAACATAAAATACCTACACTTTTGATACACCCTGGCCCTGGTGGCTTTAGCGTATTGATTTTTGCGTTCTGTTTATCGCATGGTAAACCTAACCTTGACGACCGGACAGGATGGCGTTACTAATTATGCACACGTTCGTCATCGGTGGACAGGTTTTTCTTTTTTGCGTTACTGGTGCCGAATGCCGGTGAAATAACAAGACCATTTGTTGGACGCAAAGGCTTAGAAGTAATTGGAGAGAGAGAAAGAAAAAAAAACCTGCAAACGAAACCAATCAAACAATCCTAATCGAACGGAATGTGACAGCTGTTGTCATCGGCGAAATAGTAGAATGAGCTGTCAAGGTGACAGCTGTGGTTTGGGTAAATTTTATGGAAGAAATGAGCACGCTTAAGTAGTTGGAATAGTAAGAGGAAGAAAAACTAAATACAGGGAAGTTGATGGCCTCTTTTATGCATTATACTGTCGCTTGCTATTAGTACCTTTCAATGTCAAACTCAAGCATTGAAGGAAGGGTACACCAATATATGCGATAGAACAGTCTACGTATGGGGGGGGGGGGGGGGGGGGCTTTGCAAAAAAAAATCATACACTGCTGCAGTGGAAACAGTAGCCTAGAATGCATGAATATCTGCAACAATGCTCAGTAGCACCCTCCATTAACATTCGCATGATGTAATCGCACTGGAAGCGCATGGTTAAAGCCGAGAGCCCAAATGCATGGTAGGCATTCGGTACGAAAACTTTCAAGCGCACCATACCAATGGCAGGTGGGCCTGATTGGTGGGTTTAGAAAGGCCCACTTCCCAAACGAAGGCACACGAGGGGTGCAGTTATAAAACGATACGTTTCGTCTGATGATAATTATCTTTCGATTGCGAGGTCTATCGGTCCATAGCTTCATCGAGCGGCCTTTTGTCTAGATGGGGCACATTTGGAGCCCCCGGTCTGATGACCTCCGTCAAGGTTCCCTAGTGTCCTGGCTGTAACGACCCTTTTGGGTCGATGGCCATCGATTGTAGAACCGAACCAATTCGGTGTGTTATTTACGTCTTTTCACTCGAACTATTGCAGGTCACTCGTTGGAGCCAGACATTAGGAGGCGGAGAGAACGTTTGTCCAACTACTATACAATCCCCGCATTATCAGTTGGTGTCACAGTAAAGTGTGGTTAGTTTGCGAAGGCATCCAAATAAGAACGCTCGTGTGGTGTAAAATTTATTCCAGTTTCGTGCAAGATTCATAAAACGCTACGCAACGGGGAAAATCCCAACACACATCATCCGAACAACGGCGGCGTGTGATTGTGTCCGGCGAGAGTGCGTGTCGAGTGGTTCTGTGCTGTGATGCTGTAACCGTGTGCCGTTTGTGATACGTCCGATACACGTGTGTTTATGGAAAGCAAAGGCGCTAACCCCGATTCCTAAGCGGTTCCGGAGACAATAGTGTTTATGCTGGGAAACAGCGTACAGACAAACGTACATCCCCAGACCTCAACGCGGCATGTGAGTTGGTGGGTGCAGGGAGCAAGTGTATCAAGATAAACGCGCAAGTTCCGAGACGCACCGTGTGGGAAGTTTGGCAAAGGTACAGAGACACAGTGCTAGTATATCTCAATCCCCGAAGAGGGTTACCCGTGGCAAGATGCGTAAAGTTTGGCTCCTCGCCAGCGCCGTGTTGGCGTTTCTCAACTTTGTGAAATCGCAGGAAGTCGCTCGGACACTCTACAGTACCAGGTAAGTGCTTTCTGCTCGTACAAGCAGAACAATTAAACACTTCAGTTAGGATGATTCAGTCAGAAGCTGCTAGAATTATACAAATGTGTAAAACTTCCAATTTCTGATGCAATGAGTGCTCACTCCGTGGAATGAGGTTGCTTTCCGAAATTATTCGGTTGCTAGTTGAATTACGGCATCGTTTAAAGTGGTTCCGGAAGATCAAAGTAAAGCTTTCGAAGCTCTCGAATAAGCGGTAGACCGATAGAGAAACCCACCACGTGTCTTTATGTCCGGAAGGACACCGGAGAAGTGTGATGCATTCACGTCTCGGCTGAGTGCATCTCTTACGACTGTTGTCGCCGATGATTGTCGCAAAACCTCACGTATCGATCACTGCGCAGTGTTTCGAGTACGTACACAGAAACACAGTATTTCCTCGAAATCGAGATGTAGCGAGTAACGCTTTGCTGAGGACCTTGTATGGCTCAAGAAGAGAGAAAAAAAACAGATCATCCTTCCGGACTGTGAAACGGTGTACCAGTAGTAGAAAAAGAAGAAGTGTAACAACCAAAAAGTTATTACCTTGGGCCACAGTGGTTGACGTTGTGGTTCGAAAAATGGTAGGCAAACAGTCAAATATTGACCACCGTTGCCACAAATGCTGCCCGATCGAACGGAGTTGACGCTAATGGGCGAACGCGCGCCCGATCGCTCACGATCATTGTTGCGTTTCGGCACTTCGGCGCTGATGTATGCGGCTTTTACTGACCTTTATACCCCACCTGACGTTTCGTATCCACGGTCAGTTCGAACGGAGAACTATGCTGTATGAAGCGCTAGCTCTATCACAAGTCAAGCCATACTTCCTTCTGTTTTTGATGCTGACGATCAATTTCTACCGGGTGTGTGATTGTTCTTGAATCGTTTAGATCTCTGAAGCATGTGCTTGAACTAGCAACATTTGTTTCGGGGGTCGATTATGGAATCGAATAAAAAAGTACCTCCCAACACTCAACAACCGTGAACAATTGGCATCGATGACAATGAATGGGCGATCGTTGAGCGATCGTTGACTTGTGCAAACAGCCGGTAGTTTGCCAGCTGTCAGCATAAGTTAACCTCCTTGAACCTACGGGGTATTTGTGGATTCCTTCAGATTTGCTAGAAGATGTCACCGCAAACACCCTTGCGTCGGCATAAGAGGAAGTAGTTACTTTTGTTTGTGCTACTATTAATATGGTAGTAATTGTTCACTCACGAGTTGTCCAAAAAACTTCGCTAGAAAAAATAATATCCCACCATGTCAATCAACTTTCAAGAGTATCTTCTTTAGAGGCGACGGAATGTGAAGAGCAAGGGTGTAGCATCTCCCAGTTCACGGTAGGTTACAATTTGGGCTGTTTCATCACAATGACTAACAGCTGTGTTGTGCAATTATAATGCTGTGTTACATTAAAAGAAACGATTTATTAATGCACCGTATGGGGAGCGTTTTTTTCGAATCTCATAACTACTGAAGGTTAGTCCGGTCATATGTTTATTTCAGGGAGCTGTCAGAACGATCAGTACAAGTCGGCTAGCCATATGAATGACTGTTATTTACTGATCCTACGTCAATGGAAGTGGGGGGAAGTGTTTTGGATGCGCCGACAGAAGTGTATGAATTATGCGCGTGCATCAAGAGTGAAACAGTATCCGACCTTTCAGCAATTTGAAAGACGCCTCACAAGAATGCGATAGAATTGATCACGTGTAGATATAAATGGTTGCGTATGGTTAGATTTACTAATTAATACCCCTGCACACGATGTAATTACTAATGCAAAGCAAAATTAATCGGCAGTTACGTTTAGTGTAGCATCGGAACGTGATAAGATCGAAGAGCAACAAAAAAATCAGTACGAGGTGTTTGGCAAACGAGCCACATCAATTTACATGGTGCTTGGCTACGGATCGATGACCATCGCCGTTAATGTTGTTTTCTTAACATTTGATGATTTTGCACACTTTTCGCGACTGTTCTTGTGTTAGTTTAAAAGCATCAGGACAAGTTTGTTTATCATCTTCTTCAACTTTGAACGGTCGGTATGAGTGTCTGAGTTGAAAAAGCCAAAAAAAGCTTCCTGAAATATTAGGACATAATGTCGTGTTGGGCGAAGGAAATAAGAGCTCGAAGACTTATAGTAATAAGCCATTAATACTTCACCTATCATTAACTATATTCATTTCCTAGTATATGATGCGTTGGAATGTTATAAGAGCATGTGTTTGGAGAGAGAGAAAAACAAAACTGGTTTCTATCCGGTTGTGTAAATTTTTGGGAGAATCCCAACCCAATTGTTTGCCAATCACTTCAGCCCATCCCCAGATCAGGTTTGGGTTTTGGTTGGAAGATTTGAAATTTATTGCAAAATGGGTGTTATGAAAGTAGAGTTTGTGCAAGTTAAGCTTTTGAAGAGGTTCTATAGCACGCTACCGCCTGCTGTGTTGTTCGTTAAGGAAGTGTTGCATCGTTGAAGAAGCTTATCTTTTTTCTTTCATGTTCTACATTTCATCTTCTTTCACGTTTGATGGTGAACGTACTGGGTGAAACTTGAATGCTATTATCTTAACTTATACTTTTGTGATATAAATGTGGCAATGTGCCAGGGTTTTCAGGTCCGAGAGGTAAAGTTAGATCCATTTATTGAACTCTTCTCAAGGTGAACTGTAATGTGTTGAGATAGATCTAGAACTAGAACTACTTCTCTAATTTCTGCAACTCTTCTAAGCGGAAATCTATTCTATTGAGACCGACACACCCAAAAGCTTTGCGCTGAGAAAGCTTTGAATAGAACCAATTTCAGTGTTTAAAAGTTCTAGAAATAGAGGACCTCCAGAAGAGCTTGAAGGAATCAAAATCGACTCCGACGCATTTGAGTTCAACTTGAAAAGAGTCCAGACTTTGAGCTGTTGTTGAGGGAATTCCTTATCGCATCGTAGGGGGAAAACAATGATAGTTTTATGGAGATCGCTTGTGCGTGCTAATTAAACCATCATCTGAATGAATGTATGAATAGGTACAGGACTGTGAACTGTGGATTCCCCAACTGAGGATTCCCCAACCACAGGGCTGGGAGGCTTGCATCGAAGCATTCAGAGCATCTTATCTATCATTCATAATTTTTAAAGTGCACACATGGATCGAGATCATTTAACCGTATCATGCCGGTAGTACGGTTACGCCAGCTAGTTTGCATCGTTTACCACATTTAACTAATAAATTGTACATTCCCGGCCGGGATGTGAAACTCCAGCCCGTTCCATGAAGTCATGTTCGTTGATTTATACACGCATGATGAACATTATTTGACTTTTAGTGTTGGATGCTGCGAAAGATTAATTACCGCAACCGGTGGTGCCTGGTAGAATAATAAATCACAGACATCATCCGACTGTGACGCTGTGCAGCAGAGGATTTGTATTTATTTTTGCTGCGCATTTTGCTTCGCACGGCAGTTGTTAGTGGCCGTGTCGATGTCTCCTGTTTCACACCTTTCTTCCTAATGCAACCCTGGCGCTGTTCGTGTTGATTCTAGACGACCTACAATAACGCACAATATCACTCTTGTACCGTTTCGCAGATATGACAACCTGGACATTGACACCATTTTGGGCAGCAATCGGTTGGTTTCGAACTACGTCGACTGTTTGCTTAGTCGCAAACCGTGCCCACCGGAAGGCAAGGACCTGAAACGTAAGTATTGTTGGTTTTTTTTTCTTTCGATACGGTAGAAGATGGCAGACGTGTGTCTGAGTGCGGGAATTTGTTTGTTTATTTCATTGACCCGGTTGTGGCTACTGTCAATAGTGGCCGTTGTAAATTGTTTAAAGGGCTATTAATCATGTACATCAGACGTTAAACTTTTTTTTTTCAATTTAAGTTCTGATTTTAGTTAATGATAATGTAGAGAAAAACTATGCCAGGGTTTATTTAAATTAATTTTAAAATATTAATTAGAACAACTTGATAATATTCCATCCCTTTTTCGATGTGCTCACAGAACAATTAGGTTTCTAAATGTTGCAAACATACGTTTGCAATTCAAATTACGCCCTCAAAAACGCATAATGGCGTGCAGATGGTTCGTTCCAAAGCGAATGACCCCATCGGTGTAGTGCAGCAAACATGCAATGGCGCTTTGTTTTTTCCCTCACCATCTTTCTAGGCATTATTAGGCAGCAATGTGTTTACGGCTTAGCATTTACCGATCAAATCGACCGGCAAGAGAAAGGAAAACTAAGGTTTTTCTTGACTGCCCTGTCAGTAGTAGGAATGTGGTGGACGATTAAAAAGCAATAAACTTTCGCTTCGGCCGTGTAGGTGTGTGAGCAGGTTCGTCGCTTTGTGTCGCATACGAACGTCCTTGGCCTTGGTGCGTTCGTGGAAGGTATTTAAGGGCGATGGATGAAAACCATCGGCCATTAGAAAAGGTGTAGAAGGTTTTGTCCCTTTCGTCCTGTTAGTAGTAAAGGTGGTACAACACTTGGTAAACGATTAGGTCTTTAATTCCCGGTCACCCTCGTCATTATTCTAATGGTGAGCCATAATCGAGGGTGATGGTAGCTCGGCTGGATAATTTGTATCCATTTACTGAGCAAGCACCAGCCTTGGAGAACCCTTTTCTTTTCCTAGGAAAAACCTAGACTTATTCTATTACGTAGTGCTACCTCCGAGAAGGAAAATGGAGTAGAAAATGTTTAAAAAATTGCTACTTTAATCCTAAATCGAACGAAAAAGGTTCATGTTTGTTGGTGGTTGCCAGTAGGTGGACAACGGCAAGAAAAAAGGGAACCCATTTCCTTCTTTATGATGCTTATCGATCGTTCGGTAAAAAAAACGACGCTTGAAAACGATGGCTCTAATGCAAACAAATCACAGCACGGTTGCGGTTAAGCCCCCGTTCAGTGGTCAGTTTGACCGTCGAAGGTTAAGGGTTCAGTTATCCCTCTGTCAGGGATTCCTTCACTAAGCGGCAAAAGGAAAACTGGATCACAACTAATTTGCATAACTTCCATCGGTACGGTCAATGTTTTTGCTCGGTGCACATAAACACGAAACGGATGAATCTCTGTACTACCGTACCATGAATAATCTTAACCAAGGGTAAGTTGTATGGCTTCCATATCTTGCATACCGTTAAGGTGCGCATTTGTTATGCGTGAAAAAAAGCGCGCCAAAACACAACGGAATCCCAAAGGGAGTGCGAAAATGGTGTTGAATGGAGTTACCTATAGCAGTGGAGCTAGAGGAAAAATGTAGCGTCCATCCATACAACACCAGTGGGGATGAAATGTTTAGAGCAAAACAAAAGAGAAGAAGAAAAGAGAAATTGCGTATTAAAGCGAAACAAAACGGGGTAAAGGAAGATAAAATACGATACGTTTAGTGATTTGTATGCGTTCCGCGTATACAAGTCGCAAGGGAAGATACCAAGGAAGGTCTCATCGGTTTTTGGGGGAAAGTGAGGGTTGGAATGTTTGTTTATTTTATCATATTTCTATTAGCGAGACCTTGGTTGGAATGCAGGAAGTAAATAGGGACTGAAAATTCCACAACTCCCTTGGTAAAGTGTTTGTAAATTTTGAACAGAATTCTTGAACACTACGGAATTTATTAAACAAAACAAAAAATGATTCCAGTTTTACCGTGCTGTGAAAAAATCACACCCAGCATCGAGGTTTTGCGGTGGTTACGAAAATGTTTGCCTCACCAAGGAAAATCATTATCATAACAAGAGCTCCCCGAGGAACTGGTTAGCAAGCGCTTCCGGACCGCTGAATGAGGTGTGCACCGAAAGATAAAAAAAACCCGATCTGCAAGAAAACTACGCCGCACCGTTAAGTCGATAACGTTGGGCGACATTCCGCAGCAGTAGATCGAGCTATCGGGCTTCGGCCCAAAGTAGTCCACCAGAATCGAGGTGCAGCCGTCTAGATATGGTTTGCACAAACTTGCCGAGATAAACTCACAAGAGGATAGATTGCTCCCCAGGGGGAAATGCATGGAGTTGTAGGAAAGCAGATGAGCACAAGCGGGGACCGTTAGTAGGGGGGGACCCCAGGTGACAATATGGGACGTGTACAGACTTAAAGAGAAAGTTTCGCGGTCGGCAGCACACGGGTACGGGTGCGTCGTTTTGCGGTGCTTTTGTTTACTTTGATCGTGTCATCGTGTCCACGTCCCGGTGTACGAGGGAAGGATGGTCGGCATTGCGTTGCAAGCATTCCTTCAACGTTCGTTGTCGTCGTCATCGTCGTCGGGCGCTGATGAGGGTGTGTATTTCGGTCCATCCCGACGCAGCTTGTCGGGGCGAACCGTGAGCCCCGATGAAGCCCGTTGATGGTTGTGGCTTTTACGGCTGGGTTAGCCATAGCCCTAGCGGTGTGTCGTTCGTGTTAAAGCTTCTGAGGATGTTGCGTTGCGTTTGGAGCACTCAATCTAGTACGCAGGGAAAGGGCGTACGACAAGGCCACCCTCTTTACATATGTAATTGGAGGCAAAGTGAATAACAAACAGGCACCACCCTTCCCTGGAGCGATGGAAAGAGACGAAGACCACCCCGACAACAATGGCGACTAGGTGCGGAATTAACACGCGTCGAGCTGTTGTTGTAAAGCCGGAGGGTTAGTCGTTTTTGGGGGGAAAATAGTTTAAAGCTGTACCAGGTTCGCTTGTCAGCTACCGGGAACGTGTATTAAAACGTTGTAATTCCACCCAGGGCCCGGCCCCGAGAGCGAGAAAGGCTTGAATAAATGAAAGGCTGTAAAATACGGAAAAGCGTTACACATTCACCCCCGTAAAGCTTCCCTGTTTATCCTGTTTCGCTGCTGTTGAAAATCCCACAAAATAGAGTTACGGAAAACGTGCTGCACATAAATTATTTCATTAAAACTTAATCAATGTGGCACTATTTAAAGTGAACAGGCGAATGAACTGATTAAAATTCAATATGCATTCTTGAGCTGTTCGTAAGACATCGAGATATCTTTAGCCACTGAATGCTAGTGCGTGTGAGTTCTTTAAAGAGAACTTCTCTTAAAGATTAATTGTTATCGTTTGAAAGCATCTCTTGATTGGGGCCATTAACACAGTAACAGCAATAGCAAAGTGTCAGGCAAACGATTTATGATGATTAACCTCTTTTAGCCTTCATTAATTGTGATGGGCCATATGTATAACTATGGTGCACAATTAAAAGCTAACCCAGTTGCACTTTTACAACCTCTATCAACTACCCAGACTGTGAAGTTTACACGAAGTTATCCCAGGTAAATACACTGTGTTACAAAATTATATCACCACGTCTTTTTTCCATATCTATTCTATTGATTAAGAAATTATGGTTTAATTTCTTTATTTTCTAAATTATATTTCAAAAATAAAAATTCTTGTTTCTTAGGGCCAAAACCAAAGCAAGTGTGCCTTGCAACGATAATCAACAGTAAAAGAATATAACTACGCCACACAAATAATAGTATGAAGTCCGGAAGAAATAATGGCTTCGGAAGTCATGAAAGTTATTCCGCGAAAGGTCCAGGGCTTCAGTTTTCTTCAATTGTTGTCGGAAGAAGAACTTTAGCTTCACAGGAGAATGTTTCGACAGTTCACAAGGTCCATGAAGATGGAATATATTGTAATTCTGGGATGCTTTATATTTCCAGCAGATATTCTCTGTTGGTTTTAGTCTGTTCAAAGCTTCTAAAAATGTTATTATAATTTAATTAAGAAAGAAATAGTTAACCGTAATGAAGAGTTCAGTGATTACTACTCCTTTATGGTTTGGTCCATTTTTTTTAATGGTTTAAAAAAACCTGAATAAAGCTATAATTTTGAAACACAGTGTAGTGCCTGTGTACCGGTTTCCCTATGTCGTCATGCGTGCACTGATACTGAGTGCATTTCGATGCAAAAAGCTTTGACATGTATCTTGAATGCAGCTTTATCTTCCATGCTGAATATCGACATGGAATTGTTGTCATACACACGCGCACACAAAGAAACCGCTTCTACAACGACGAATAGTTTTGTTTTGTGATTCTTTTCATTATAATTCTCACAACCCCTTCCCGGGCCCGTTCTAGGCTGGTACCTATGCAATTTTATCTCACATTAAATGGTAATTTACGAACGTCATCTCGGGCACGACGTTGTGCACCCCCTGTATGGCATCTGTCGGAAACGGGTTTCTGATGGCAATGTGTGCCTGTGGTACCTGTTGCTAGAAGATGCACAATGCTGTTAAGTTCATCCCGTCCACCTGATGCGAGTGTCTCCACCGTGAGAGGAAACCGTTTGTCACAATCGTTGATCAAGTGGTTTTTTGCCAACGGTAAGCGCAGCTAAAAGTGCAGTTGCATTAAGCTGCAGCATCGAACGACACTTCGGTCAAGCATGATGCCGTGTGTTTGTGAGTATTATGTGTCAGCATTAACGAGACTTCTCGAGCAGGATGACCATTTCCGTACAACGGTGAAACATGATTAATCTGATGTACCTGACGTGTGTGCAAAAGCAGCAGGTTCTACGAGAATGTGGAAGAATTCGTTGGTCTCTACCATGTGTTGACTACCTATATGTGTGAGTGTTTGTATGTGAAAAACCACTTCCAATCTGGATGAGTTGGTGCCGAAAGCTGCCCGAAAGAGCTGGAACGTTGAACAAGCTTTTAGTATCCCACTCGGATACCAGCATGCGGTGCTCGAATGCTGACCGTTGAAGCGATTATTTATTCATCCCATCCGGTTCTGTGGGACTGCACTCATGACTGAAAGCTTGAAAAGGCATCCCGGGGTTTTTGGTGGAACCGGCACCCGGTACATATGGCTGCCGTGGTGCATATATGCACCTAGAAGAGTTATCAGCCGTAGGGGAGAACAAAAAGCAGGAATTGAACCACCCGGTTTACCTCTCGAATACTTACCGGTAGCATTAGGATACGTTGGTTGGAAGTTGCGCTCCATCGATTGAAGCGCAGCTGCCCACAACGGGTGGAGTGGTCTTTAGACAAATTTAGCTTTTGTGGTTAACCTGCCCAGGCTAAGTGTTTTATCAAACGGGCTAATGGGAGCGGTTAGATCGAGGCAGCAATTTACCTTCAACAAAGCCTCAAAGTCTGAGCATCGATGGTACTGCCACCGTTACGGATCAGGTCGTAAAGGTGATTTAGAATGTTCCTCCAGGGATTAAGGTAACACATGTCGGTTACACTTTGTGAATCACAGCGACAAGAATGATGATCCTTGCCCAGATTTGTTAGCCAACGAGATGTGTTGAAATTTGTACATTTGAAGGCAATATTGGGGTGTGTTTAAAGAGTAGCCTTGAAGAATTTTATTGCGTAGATTTAATAAAAGAAATTCTTTTGCCCACCATCTACAGAAACTCACACACACAAAGACCACAAAGCCCCAAAAAGGCAAGCTGAAAATGTGAAAACGGTAACTTCTGCCTGGTACGAATGTGCCGGAACAGATTTCGATTTGCATATCTGTTCTTATACGCGCGCGCGTTTGTGCATTTCACATTTGCAACACGTTGTCGCACGTTGCTGTAGCAATGGTGTTGGGTGTGCCAAGTGGCAATGTGAACCTGTTGAACAACTTTACGTGACACCGTGCGTGGTGAAGGAGGGGAGGATTGAGGAAAGGATGAAGGAAGCAAGATTGAAGTTTAATTTATTCTCCACACAATCGGGTGTAAGGAAATCGGGCCTGGAAAGATCGAAAGATGGGTTTTCTTTCCTTCAAGGGTGACTAATGTTTGAATGGGGTGCAGTTCGGAAAAAAGGATTCCAAGCACGTTTTATATTCACAGGTTTTTTTAAAGATGACACATGTGTGGTCAATATTTAACTAAGAACTAGTTTAGTTTAGTTGTAATTATAATAGTAAAAAAAAATCATCTTCACTATGGATAGTCAAAATATTTCTTGATTAAATACTGCAATGCTTTTTTTTATAAAATGTTCTACCATTAATTTAAACCCATTCGATTATTACCATCTAGAAAATATCCACCTTATGGTTTATGCGAACATCACGAACAGAAAGAAGAGCTTATAATTAAGGAAAATTACAGCTCTATGTATTGGTTACAAAAGCTACCAACGTCAAGAGCATCAAACAAACGCATTTTACGACAAATCATTACGAACATGCCATTCCAAGAGCGACCGCCGCATGTAACGTTCACCCAACCCAACGGATGCTGATGATCTGTCTAGTTTCCGTATTCATTTGTAAGAATTCGTAAACCTCAAAGGGACATTACAGTGGTAGGCGAAAAAAAACGATCATCATGAGCATAAACCACAGTCATTTGGAGTACGCTTCCACAACCTGGAAAGGTATCTGGTTTCGTTTTGGAATCTTTAAATCGTTTTCATATTTGAAAAGACCTGGTATTTTTTTTACTTCTTTTACTAGCTCATGGGAAAATGGCTCCATTCCTCAATGGTAGAATTGGATTTGGTTACTTTACAGGCAAATAATGTGCCGGTTCATTAACGAACCAAACTCATTAAACGGTTTTGCATACTTTGAAAGAGACTTCCTATTTTGTACGCTTCATGCCTAGTGGAACGTCTGCAACAAATTGTAAATAAAGGTTAAACCGCAGCTGAATTTAATCGCGGAATGACTCGGATAATGATGTTACGAGTGAGTAATTAGAATTGTATCTTGGAAACGGATTTGTACACTGCTTGATCTAGTGATCTAGTGTTGTGTGCCACAAGCTGCTGAATGCGAACGAAAGAACAGCTCATTGAATTGTGTGAGTAAAGTAACTCACAAGAGCACTCGCATATAGACAACTATTCTTTGAAATCTTCAAATGGTTGAGATATTATTTTACAGAAATAAAGATTTCTGGTACCAAATGTTCTTCTGAGGAAAAAACACTATTAGTTGTACTAGTACTATCCACAATTTTGTTTTTGGGTTTTCCACATGAATAAATATTTAGAATTTCTGGTTTTTCTTGATTCAATAGAACCTTTTAAAGAACCCGCACTATGAGAGCTTTGACTAAAATTGAATTCAACTTCCAAGAAATAACAGAAATGGATTAGAGATGAGAATAACAACTCTTTTTAGTGAATAAACTCAGTGTGAATGAGTTGTTATTAGGAGTCAGCTCGTTTAACAATTCATTTCAGAGTCAAAAAAAACCCGGCATAAACGTATAGAAGTACTAGGAGGGTTAGGACCTTATAAATTTTTTAATTTTTTTGATTTTTTTGAATTTTTTTACTCTTTTTTTATTTAAAGCATTACTTCAGTGAAATGAAATACATTGCAACCGATTGGCATTAAAATAAATCAATTCAATTTTTTTTTGCAAAATTTCTCAAAAAAAACGTAAGGGGTAAGCCTTATGAAATTTTCGAGTTGAAAATTTTTTAAAATTTTTTTTCTGATTTTTTATTCTTTTTTTAATTTAATGCATTATTTGAGTGAAAAGAAACTTATTGCAACAAATTCGCATGAAAATATATCACATTTATAAATTTTGCTAAATTGCTCAAAAATGAGGAAAATTTTACATTTTCTCAAACAGGGTATGGAACTTGGTTCCTCGAATAACTTCCGGCATAGACATCTGAGGGCATGGCCGTCCAAGAAGAAAATGTAGCCATTGATGCCATCTATCGCCCACAGGTTAAAGATTGGCGATCCGTTGGATACCGACCGAGTTATAGGCAAAACTTGGTGCAAAAATGAGCTATTTTAAATTTTCTTTATTTTGAATTTTTTAATTTTTTTTATTATTTTGCACTATTTTTTTATTTAAATCATTACTTGAGTGAAAAGAAACACATTGCAACCAATTGGCATTAAAATAAATCAATTTAATTTTTTTTGCAAAATTTCCTAAAAAAAACGTAAGGGGTAAGCCTTATGAAATTTTCGAGTTGAATTTTTTTTTAATTTTTTCCAATTTTTTATTCTTTTTTTAATTTAATGCATTATTTGAGTGAAAAGAAACTTATTGCAACAAATTTGCATGAAAATATATCACATTTATAAATTTTGCTAAATTGCTCAAAAATGAGGAAAATTTTACATTTTCTCAAACAGGGTAAGGAACTTGGTTCCTCGAATAACTTCCGGCCCGGACACCTGAGAGCATGGCCGTCCAAGAAGAAAATGTAGCCATTGATGCCATCTATCGACCACAGGTTAAAGATTGGCGATCCGTTGGATACGGACCGAGTTATAGGCAAAACTTGGTGCAAAAATGAGCCTTAGTCAATTTTCATTTTTTTGAATTTTTTGGTTTTTTTATTATTTTGCACTATGTTTTTTATTTAAAGCATTACTTAAGTGAAAAGAAACACATTGCAACCAATTGGCATTAAAATAAATCAATTTAATTTTTTTTCAAAATTTCCCAAAAAACGTAAGGGGTAAGTAAGCCTTATGAAATTTTCGAGTTGAATTTTTTTTTTAATTTTTTCCAATTTTTTATTCTTTTTTTAATTTAATGCATTATTTGAGTGAAAAGAAACTTATTGCAACAAAGTCGCATCAATCATGAGTGAGTAAAATGGCCGAACCTTAACGTATACGCTTATGCCGGGTTTTTTTATGACTCCGAAATGAGTCATTAAACGAGCTGACTCCTAATAACGACTCATTCACTCTGAGTTGATTCGCTAAAAAGAGTCGTTATTCTCATCTCTAGTTCAATGCAACGTTTCAACTCACTATCTCACTCTTACTCACTTTGCACATCTCTAAAATGGATTCCGTTTCATCACTTTAAGTCGAAAGTCCTGGTATAATATTATCATATGTACTATATAATGATATAGAGGCATTAGCAATCAGCATTTGTTAAAACGTAACACTCTTGTAATAAAACACCCTTAGTCACTTCACCCAACAGCATTGTTTCAATCTTCACTAGTTTGTGTATACTTTTTGACTTCAATCTGGAATAATTAATAACCATCTTTATTTCTTTCGTCCCTCTACAGGTATCCTTCCAGAAGCGCTACGAACCAAATGTGCCCGCTGTTCACCGATTCAGAAGGAGAACGCACTGAAGATCATTACCCGGCTTTACTACGACTATCCGGATCAGTATCGTGCACTTCGCGAACGCTGGGATCCTTCCGGCGAGTATCATCGCCGATTTGAGGAGTATCTGCGCGGCTTGCAGTTTAATCAGATCGGTGGAAACGGTGGTCCCGTCGGTAGTTCCAGCGTTGGTAATACGATCGAAAGTGGTGGTAACGACAGGCCGGTAAGAAATGACCTCGATCGACAGCCCGCCACACAGAGCAGCAATGTGCAGACGATAGTGGTTAATCCGACGCTGGCCGGCCAGCCGATTGGCAATGTGAATACGCTGCTTCCGATACCTTCTTCTCCAACACCTTTACCACCGTCAGCTGTAGCGCCAGCGACCGAACGACCTAGGCTCCCGGCACCGGTAGCACAAATTTTATTCCCTACCACTACCGACACTAGTACTACCATCACTACTACCACCTCTACTACCACCTCTACTAGTACCTTCAATTCTGGACCATTAGAACTCACCAGTAACGCGCCGAGCGCGTCTATTCCCTCTAATACTGCTACCTCCTTTTCTGCTAGCATACTTAGTCCACCGGGTGATACGGGTACGAGTACCAGCGATCTTTCTGGTCCCAGCGTAGACACGCTGGACTCAACAGCAACGACCGGACCCGTAGTACCGGTACCGGTAAATTACTATCTCAACATCACTAACGGTGGCTCGCTAACACTTTGGCTCGTACACATAACTCTGGGTGACACTGGATACACCGGTCAGGAGAAGATGGCACACTAGCTGTAGAACCGCAAGCAATATCGCCCACCCAGCAGGGAAATTGGGTTTGGGCTAGACTGCTAGAATGTAAAACTCGAATGTGTTTTTGTGTGTGTGTGTTTGTGGATGTATGTATGCATAGAGTGAACGATAACGGATACCAAATATAGTACAAAACACGTGTAACCCTCTTGACACTTTTGTAGCGTTTTGAACCTCTAACCTCTGTTTCTTTACATGGATGGGGTGGTTGGTGGGACGGTAATAGGTTTTAAAACTCGCTTTCGGCAAAAAACATTCGATGCATATTCCCAAAAATGGACGATACCGATAACATTCGCGAACGGTTTGTGTTGCGCTTTCCCTTGCTGCTGACTGTTGTTTACGAAACTCGCTTTGGGTGTTTGGAGTGTTCTCAATTCCGGTACAGAGATAACCAAGCATTTGAGCCAACATTGGTGTCACGCCTCATCAGGTACGGTTTTCTGCTCCACTGTTACGAATGAGGGAAAATTCGACAGCCGGATTAAGCAACATTCACTACCGAAATTGTGTTCTTTCGCTGTGGGAAAAAACCCATGTACCAGAATTAATGGCCGGATCTGGCTGGGCCTGGTGCTGAGTGGTGAATTATGACTTTTGATTGTTCGTTTGTTCTGTCAAGTTCGTTGCGTTTGCAGTGCTGGAACGAATTGATGAGTCTATCGCAATTTCCTGATTCATCTACATTTCCCGTGTGTGAATGCATGTGGAATTATCGGAGAATGTTTTATTGAAAGGGCACCGAAAGGTCCGTATTTACAATAGGTTCGATAATTATACGTTTAATTGATGAGCCCCGCGGGTGGTTCGTTTGATGCAATGTTCCTGGGTGCAGGGAGCAATCCACGGTTTCAACAATGCGCCTTCCCGCATTGTTTGCAGTGACATCGATAAGAGGATTTATGAATGTTTTGGCTCTGCCGTACCGACAGGTTTCGATGGTTCTTAATTAACACAAAAGTCACTTGAATTTGTGGCATCTGTCATTGTACGTTGGTTCAACGATGTTGGAAATATCTATCGATTAACTTTGAATGTACCAGTTGTAAGAGAAAAATCGAGAAAAAATGTTCAATATTACACGCCAATCACTATCATACCTTTGTTTGTTTTCAGCACAAATATTGCAATTACAATGTATCACGATGATGCACATGATGAAAGCAAGTGTTGGAAATGGAAAGATAAATAAAAAAAGCGAAGGCTACATAATGTATTTCACCAGGACTGGACCCTTCAAAAGCGACAGCATAATTTTCGCTTTGTTGTTATTAATTGAAACCATTTCGTGGATGAAACATGAGCGTTGGGTGTTTTTGTTTTATGGATAATATTTTCGTTTAACTGGGATGGTTTTTGTATTGTTGGATGTGCAATTGAATGGCACACGCGTTGAAGTGGTTTCTTTTTCCATAATGGAATCTGGTAGGCTATTGATGAAATAATTAAAAACAGGAATTTTAAGCTGATTAAATTTGTTTTTTTTTCTGCTGTTGAAATGTTAAATATTATATAGAAATACGTGGCTGGTATTTATTTTTTTATTCGAGAAAATCCGATAAATTTAACGGAGTTGATCAAGGATAGAAAAGCGAAACGCATCACAACGCTGATAGATCTTGATTGGGGTCACGCGAAGCAGAAACGAAGCAAAACGGATAAACATCTAGGTCAAGAAACATCTAGTCACGCCACGACTGCAATCGTAAAGAGTCGAAGAGCAACACTTTTGCTATTCGATTGCAGAAAGAATTGCATCTGAGGAATGCCGTTTTACTTCCACCTAGACCGCTTTGTGCAGTTGCATTGTGCAGTAGCTTAACAAAAAGATAAATATGTAAAAAAACCAAACCAAAGTGTGAACAACAATTCGATAATTATCTACCAACACCGGTATTATTGGATATTGCGCATTATATCCAAAAACTCATTGGATCGAGTTAAGTGCAAAGGGTCATTAAAAAATCATCACTTTGCTTTATAATAATGTTTCCATGCGTGAAATACGATTACACCCTCGGGAAGGGTAGGGTTTTTGGGGGTGGTCTTTCGGCAGACTCATTTGCGGTTGAATTAATTAACAAAGTTATCTCGTTTGGCACGCGATCCAATTTGCCCTTATGCACAACAACCACCTTATGCACTATAAACGCATAAACGCACCGGCACCATGCTAAAGGTTCTTCCCGACCTTTGCCATTCTGACTATCCACACCTCAGCATTTGTTTTTGTGTCTCTAACATTCTTCCCCTCTGGCACAGCAGTGCACCAACACCAACACAGTGCGATGTGCAGCAAAATGACTTATACATTTTTGACTATTTTGCACCAAAAAACCCTCACTTCCCTAATTGGACAGATTCCGCAAGGCTTACCTTCCCAGCCCACCAGCACGGTCAGGAACGTCGCGCAAACGCTGCAGCAAGGTACAACCACACCATTCGGCACGGTTGGGTTCGAAGAAGTAGCAACAGTTCCGCTATGGCTGGAAGCACAATTGGCACAACAAATTCCACCGGCACGTCCGCAAGGATCGTTCGTCGAGTTCGTCCCAACGATCGTCAGCCTGCCGTCGCCGGTGTTCAACGAGCGTCCGGTAGTTGATGGAGTTGGGAGTCAAAATTTAGGCAACGCTGACGCTACTGGTCAGCTTCCATTCCAGGCTACGGTGTACGATGGTCCAACAACTACTGGACGAGTATTGGCCGGACGGCGTCCCACGATGGACAATGGGTTTGATGAACTCCCCACGGTATATTGGCTTTTATTCTGAGAATGAAATTGAAATTTTGCTTCCATTGGTGTTTGTTCGCTTTTTGTAATAGAATTTTGGAAAATACGTTGTGTATATCTAGCGCTTGTTGATAGTAACGTTTGACTTTGGAGATTCGAATGCATGAGGGTACTCTGGTGGTGATATACCTTCTTGTAATGAGCAGTACTATTCGGGTGTGTTTTTTTCTCTTCCCCTTACCCCCAAGAGCGTGCCAGGTGGCTATCAGGTGGTTGGCATTAGTTGATGTGATATTTGAAACGAAAAGCTTCCTGAATGCAGCAACAAGATGGAGGGCACGGTTTTAATGGTGTTTCCGTTTCCCGTAGGCTCCACCACCGGTAGTGGTGAATCGGTTCGGTGACGATGATGCCAATGGTCGGCCATCCATTGCACCGGTACCTGCAGTGCCCGTAGTGACGACAACTACTACCACTACTACACGAAGGCCTACAACCACAACCGTTCGACAGACGCGACCCGTTACACGTCAAACAACGACTAGAAATACTCAGCGTACAACAACGAGATTTGTAAGTATCTTGGGCCACATACAGGGGTAATTTACTGAGAGAATTACGGTTTACAGCGCATGATATCCTTGACAACTAAGTTCGACTGAAGGTTTGGTTCTAATGATACTGTTTTGATAATTACATTTGATTAGCTTCGAAAGGTTTTGTACCGATTTATATTGACTTTTATATCGATGGACAAGTACATCACTCATGTCGACTTTTATAAGAAATTGTTAACAAACGTAACAAAATTTTCTATTTCGGCAACCTGAACTCGACCAACAAACGCTTCTCACTTTCGCAGATAACGCGAGTGCCACAAACACCGCCACCAACACGTCCACCCACTATCATCACAACGACGAGGACGTCGACCATTTTACAACAACGACCACCATTACCACCACCACAACAACAACAACCGTTGCCAGCACAACAACAACCAATACTACCACAAGCACCACCACAAACATATCCAACAATATCATACGAGCGGCCACAGGCTCCACCAAGGGCTAGCCCTCCAGCACCACCACCACCACTACCACAAGCACCACCACAAACATATCCAACAATATTATACGAGCGGCCACAGGCTCCACCACCACAAGCACTACCACCCACGGCACCTGCTAGACCATTCTACGTACCTCAGGAACCTCCCCGAGTGCCACCTCCACAGTACGGGGGACAGACTACACCGGACAGCATTATTGATCATTTCTTTGTTCCACCATCGCAGGCCGCAAATCCTCCAGTACAGCCGATCGTAGGCCTGTGGAATCAGCTCGGTACGAAGATAGCCGATACGGCGGACGCTATTGCGGGCATGCTGAAGAAAACGGTCGACGTGCTGGTAACGAGCCACATCCAGTCACATCAGCGAGCATTGCGACGAATCTAAGTTCCGCACCTGCACAGTTCTGCTCGGGATACGAAAAACGCAATGTGTGAAGCGAATTGTTTGTTGAAATTATGTGAGAATGCTTGCCGTTTTAGGCATTAGTTTTCCATCCATAGAAATATTAGCTCAGTGTGTATGTAGCAGTGAGTGTGATTGGAAGTCAAATTTCCTGAAAAAGTTGAAAGCACATCCTTGCCCCCCCAGTGACTTAAACCCTGGTCGAAATAATGATGCATCAAACTCCTCGTAATAGTGTCAGAAATGCAGAAAGGAAAACGTGGTTCTTTTCCCTTTTTTCTTTCAAGACCATCCCAAACACCGTGGGCACCTTTTGCGGTTGTAACTGCGGGAATCAAGATCAATTCAATTCTTCTGTGATTGGCGCGTATTGAGTGATAAAATTATATGCGTATTCTAATTTTGTTTTTTTGTTTTTTTGTGGTAGGTAAATATTACAAAACCGATGCTCTTGTATCTTTTAGATTATCTTATATCCCTATCGCTATCACTACACGTACGGAACATCTCTTTTTGTCGCTATCCATAAAACTTCATTTTGGATTCTGAATGTGAAAGTGCAGACAATGTAATGACATACTACAGGGTGAATTTTAAAAGGTTCATGGATTATAAATGTATCTTATGTTACTATTGAATAAATATATTATATATCAAGAAACACTGGCCTTGTTTGGAAGAATTGATGGAAGATAGACATGCAAAATGTATCACTTCAGGTGGAGTACAATGTTGAAAGAAATTCGTTCCACTTGTACAATCGTTTATCTTTTCTAACCGCTTAACGGAGAATGGTGTGTGGAACTTTTGAAACAATTTTATCAAAGCGTCTCACGGCCGATTTGTTTCACTCGTATTCGTTCTTCGTTCGACTTTGTACATTGAGGTTTTATCATGATTATTGGATTCCGTAGGGAGCCGGTAGCAACGGTAGCATCAGTTGAGAAATCGAGATCAAGTTATCTTCCCCGTAAGCCAAATGGGTACACTGAAAGCAAAAAAAAAGAAATAAAAAGAAATAAATAAATTTCCTCCTTTCAGGATACACACGGGTAACAAATTGAAGCGTAAGCAATCAAATCATAGTGCGATTCGGATTATACTTCTTCTTACCAACTTTACCGACGTCCAGTTTGCTTTATGGTGGCGTTTTAACGTTCGGTTGAATATTTCATTTTCCTCTCATGAGTTTTCTCGCCATTCTCGTTCGTTCCATGCTAAAAACGGTGAAGAAAACTGATGGAAATATTTCATTCTTTTCTCATACACATTTCCCATGGCAGTGCTGGCGGCTTGCTGGCTCATAACTCTACAGTTGAGCAATTGAGTGAAGTTGATAGCAGGAGGCTGAAGCAGGCTATAGACTTTGGGCGCAAGCTAGCAACTGCTCGCACTGTTTGCAATCAAATAAAGCTGAAGTGCTCGTTCCATTACCGGTTCCGGAAGCGGAAGATCACAATTCTGACGGACGTCTATGAGCACAGGTTTGCTGAAGTTGGGAGGCTGTTTTTGTGCTCTTGTCTCGGTTTGCAGTTGCTGTTAGTCTGGTGTGTGGAGGAAGCCATAGCAATCGATACATGTTCGTACCATCTCGTATGTAAATTAGAAAAAGTAGCCAAACATATTGATATCACACTTTCAAAACTCATTTAAAAACGTTTTTAAAAGTTCGTTGTTAAGCACTTTTGTTGGTAAAAGTAGTGAAAACATTTGCGCGTGTCATGCGCATTGCCTAAGCACAGGCGTTCTTTTGTTGGTTCCGATATCGACGCATAGGAGGCGCCTTTTCCAACAAAGTGATTCATTCGAATTTGGGGATAAACATTGTACGTTGTATTTTCTAAATTTATCTTTAGTATAAAGAGAAAAAATATTGTGCAATCTATCTTATCCAGATTATACGATGCTTCTTCTCTTCAACCGACGCCATGAGACACGCGTACATTTCCATTAAGCAAATGAAACAATACCGAAGTGATGAAAACTTTCTTAAGGAAGGTTGCATGTGAACGGTTAGCTCAAACGATCTCAATCGCTCACCAGCAGAAAATTGCAAATTGCATTGCTTCAGTGAGGTGCTTTGAACATTTTTTGACGGACAATCCACTTACCGACGCAAGGGAAGCGAAAGTGTTGCGGCGGGAAAAAGTTAGAAACGTAATTTCGCTGATGCAGGTCCTGAGTAAGGTTGACCCTGAAAGTTGGAATTAGATGGCACTGAGCATTCGCCTGCTTGTCGTAGGGCAACCAGGGTTTTCGGCTGGAAGGTTCTGAAGAGGTAAAGAGAAAGCTATAAGTTTTGCACAAGGAGAAAGAGAGTCATTTTATGTTTAGCTTGCAATATTTTTTAAAGCAAAATATATCATTTTGAACTTTATTTTCCCATGATGCAGAAGGGGCATTTGAATGTCATCAAGCTCAATCCGGAAGATGTGCCCGGTAAATATGTTGAATATTTATTATGTAGCATGTGAGAAAAGGCACACGTGTGGTGTGGATATGTTTTTTTTCTTCATTCTTTTTGTTGAGCTTTCTATTGCAAATTCCATCCATCAGGTGTAGGATTTATGTAGCTACTGGATATACTATCTGCTTTCTCGAGAACTATTCCAACCAATCGTACACTGTTGTGCGGGTTGTCGATGCAACAAAACGAACTCGGCGTCCGAGGCGAGAAATTGCAAAGAAGAACACATATTGAAATTCCCGTCAGCTTGACTGCATTCGTTCACAGAAGAAAAATAGAGGAAAAGAATGTAAAAAAAACACCAAACTCCAGAGAATTCCCCCACCAAGTCGGTAGAACATGTGTGAAGAAAGGAAGATTGGGTAAAATACATCTGATTACAAATCGTCCCGTACGACGATGGACGAGCCAGGTTTGCATTCGAATGCTGGGAAGACGCGCGTATGCGTCACATTGCGGTGGCGTGAGGGACGAATGAAATATTTATCAGACCATGTTGCAGATTGCGGATGCAAAGCAAAGAAACGTGTCGTTTTCGAGAAAGGATGTAAAGGCTACGAAAATCCATAATCCCGGCCCAGACATTTTCCATACCGAGCTGAGCTGCTGGTGGTTTCATTTTAGTATGGAGATTACATCACGATATGCTGATTGAATGCAGCTAGCGATGGAACGAATTTGTGCAGCTTATATAGAGATAACTTTTTTCATTACTGTCAATAAATAGAAGAATGTATGAAACTAATCCAACTCGAAAAAAAATCTATACAATTTCACCCTAAACAAGCATGAATAATCGATTGTACACGAGGAACAAAACAAAACAAAAATCAACACTCAAATCGAAATGATTGTTTCGAACGATCGTGTACCTCGATTAGTCGTCGTTGCTGGCTGCTGTGTCTCTCAGCGCTGGGAGTCAATCATCAACCATCGGCGTGTCTAATGAGCACCAAACCATCATCCCGTGTTTGATGCATTAGCATACACTGTATCCACTGGTGGCGCACTGATGAACCTGGACCGCATAATTATCGTTAACAAAATAGTACAATTGTTGTAACCTCGTGTGGCCTGGATGCGCGAGGGAGGGGAAGGAACGGCACTCACAACCTTTTCGCCCTAAAAGGCTACCGGCGTGTGCTAGTGCACGTGGAAAGTGTATGGGAAAAATGCGGGAAAAGTGCAATGCATTGGGGAGACTCAGCTGCAGTGTGTAATGTGAGCAAACTTCAAACTGAAATCAAATGATTCGTTCCATTTCCGTTGCGGGGTTTTCCAGCTTTGCTTCCATTTTGTGTAAATGAATCCATTTCCCTTAGCTGGCTGATTGAGATGTTGGTGATTAATCGGTTTGAAGGTTTATATGATTTTTATCTAAAAAAAATTATTCGAATCATTCCAATTTTTGGTTATTTCCTTTCAAATTGTATCAATTGTTATTTATATCAAAGGTGGAATTTCCACTGGCATTGCAAATCCTTAAATCGAATGATTTGCTTCCCATCACTTGTACATTTCCCACCTCAGATATTCATCTACGACGGTGTCGATGTGACTTCATCACACTAAACAGTGCAATGAAAAGTCGAGAAGCGACGCACAATGAGACCGATTTGGGATTTCCCCAAAACCAAATTCCCCGTTCGTGTTGAGCAACTCCAATAACCTTCCTACGAAAGCTTCCATTCTCAACAAAAAAACACAAAAACAAAATAAAAAACGCGCCTGGAAATACATTACACGATACACGCACGTACGATGCCAAAAACACTGCCGACATGGTACAATATTTATCCACCGTTTGGTGACATATAAAAACAATCCGTAGGCAGTTTATTTACAGCGCCAAAAATAAACGAAATAAAAGAAAAAAAGTTAAAACACGCACCGACAGACAGTTGAACGAAGAATTGCAAAAGTTACTCAACCTCCTGGGTTGCCCTTTTCTGCGGCAGTAGCTGGGGGGAGTTTCTAAACATGATGACACATGGATGATAACAATGAGTACTTCTATACATGATCGCACACAAGCACACAATTTTCTTTCTCCACCCAGCAGGGGGGGTGGGGGGGAGAAACCCCCCATCATGGAAAACAAAAGTTCCATATTCCAAGTGTCAAAGCTGTCAGTTGTACACGACGATAAGGAAAGTGGATTTGGCGTTTTCTTTTCGTTTTTGGTTTTGTCTGGTAAATCTTCCCACGGCGAAGGGATGAAATGGTGGCAAGAATTGGATGGGAGCAAAAAAAAAAATACAACAACACTTCCGACGGCTTTGAGACAATCAGATTTCGGAGGCGGTGAAAAAGTGATTTATTTTCCACCTTCTTTTTTCTCGTTTGGTCGCTAAAAGGTTCAGCCTCATGTCATGTCTCTTGGACTGCTCTCAACAACCAATTGTGTTTTGGGGGGAGGGAGGTAGGGGATCGTTTGAGTTTAATTTGATTGGAGAAGATTGGAGGCCTCTACTACCGGTAGATTCCTTTTTTTGACTGCTCCACGTACGACAATAGTAATCGACATCAAGCGTGACTGGGTGGTGAACTTGAGAAATTGGATAATTGAAGTTAACGGAAGTATTCTCGATAAGCGTAATTGATATCTACACCCATTTAGAGCAATATCCAACTTTGACCATCATCAGTATCATTATCGTTTCCTAAATCCTTAAGTTCTTCGCTCAAACAGTGAACAAACACTTGATCCACTCACCCCGTAGCTAACTCAACACAAAGAACTGACGTAGCGCATGGTCCAAATAATGCTTTTCCACTCAATTGATTATGCGTGCATACGGTAGGAGATGTTTTAGTTGAGTGCGCTGATGCCACGTATTCAAAAAAATGTGCCACACCATTCGCATCAGGTAGCTGTGTGACCTTCGCGACCAAAGCTTCCTAGCGTTCGATGCGTAGAAGCGTAACCACATGCCCATAAATCGACACCGTCTGATCTGGTACCGTATTTGCCCATAGCGTCTACCGTGAAGGGTTTGTTTTCCTTTCCTGCGAATTGTTAACTGGAACACGATATAATCCTTTCCCGATGATGGACGAGAATGTGAAATGGATGACATTGATGCACGTGTTGCTAATGAGAGACATGTTGCATCGTACCGCTTTTGATTCTAACGGACCGGAGAATGTTTGTGTGATGCGGAGAATAGAGACCAGCAATTCGAATCGCTGTGGATGATGATTAATTAATTAGGGGATGTCATGTATACTGATTTCCTAGAACAAAGCCAATGCGGATGGTTTAAACAGATACGGAACAGTTTTGAAGTAGCTCTACTAATGGCTTCTAGAATGTACACGATGAGTTCGTATCATGTGAACGTTTCCAAAAATCCAATCCATCATTAATTTTTTTTTTAGATCTTCGACAAAATTGATCGACAACTTCCTTCCAACAGCCAGCGTTTTTTTAACGTTCTCTTTCCTTTATGTCCAAGAAAAATCAAATCAACATCAGCAACACGTGATGCACGGAAATTCTGGCTGGAAAACCCCATTTACCGACAAAAAAAGCTCGCCACCAGTCCAAACCAGTCCAAAGTGAACGAACTCTCCGAAGTTTTATGCTGCAACATTGCATCTCCATCCGGACATTTGGTGGCGGTGGCCGGGGGGCCGGAGCCATGTTTCGTCAGCTGCACTGCAAAGGAACGCTGCAACCAGTTTGCAACCATTGGCCTGCAATGGACGAGAACCAGTTAGTGACACATGCACGGTATCCAGTGGGACCAGAGCTAAATCTTATGCTAGCGCCATCCATCATTCTGCTAGCCCGTACCTCCAACATCCATCATAATTCGGATAGAATTTGGGTCTAGCTTTCCATCGAGCAGCTGGCGTTCCGAAAAAAAAAATCTTCTTTCGCTGTAATAAGGAACATGCCTTGCTGAGCAAAAGCGAAGGGGTACAGTTTGTTCTAAAGCATTACCGTTAGTGTGTACGATCAACCTTAAACCTCTTGCTACCCACAGTCTCGGAGGTCTCGATGTGACATTAGCCATGTTTAGGGACCCCACACCGGTCCGGTGTCCGGTTTGTGCCGTACAGGGCTACCCTTAAACTGAAACGTGCCCAACATAGAGTGACTTGAATGCGTGTCTGTGTGTGCTTTTTTTATGATACCCATCGTCTACACCTTCAACGGGGACAGTCTCCGTTTCGACGGGAGAGGGGACCGCAACTACCCGCGTAATGTTTGTTGCTGTTGGTGGTGGTGATGATGGTGGTGGAACGTATAAAAACAAAGGTACGGTCCGGCGGTAGCGCTTAGTAGTGACCGATAGAGAGTTGCGTACGGAGGTAACCGTGATTGGCACGATCGAAAACGAAAGTGAAAACATCGCCGCGAAAAAGTAGCCACAGGTGAGAGCGAAAGCGTGTACCATTGCAGTGCAGATCGTTTCCAGTTTCCAGTTTTGTTTGCCAGTGTGTTTCGGTTCTTTTGGAGTGGTTTCGAGCTGTTTGGCTTTTTTGTTGTTGCTTGTCGTTACGATGGAAAGCCATTTTCTATTGGTCAACGCGACGCATTTCCCAGGAGATGTGGTCGGTGATATAATATTGCATTTAAAGAAGCATTTCATAATCCATAACTGATGCATTTGCACACCGCTACCCATACACCTGGCCAGGTTTGTGATCCGTATGTCAGACACCCGTACATATGCATGATCACGGTTCGGACCGTCGTCCAGGTTCACGGCGTATTGAAATGAAGTGAACGCATTTCTGTTTCGCTGCGGTTACTGTGGTTTGGTGTGGCTTTTTGTGCTGGCGAAGATCGCGATCGATGTCGCGGGTGCGCAAATGTAGACCACAACCCCAACACGCTTATGTAATTAGCTGTTTTGCTTGAGTTGTCCACCATCACCTTCAGAGCGTATCAACGGCGTACAGTATCAAACACCAAAATTGGACCATAATGAATAGTCTACGATCAGGGGAAGGGTTAAATGGTTTGCCGTGCGAACAGCACGGTGTGGATATTGCAAAAGTGAAGCCAAAATGTAGCGCAAAAGCACGATCTTACACGATCGTGTTGGTCCGGAGCAGTAAGGCTCCGATGCTACCGGTATCTTTGAATGGTTGGAATCACATTGCCGCCAGGCTAAGATGTTTAGCTCGAGTGATACGGCGTCGCAGTCTACTTATCCAATAATGTTTCATAGTGCTGCCGTCGCAATTGGCCATCGAGCGAACCACAAGTCCTAGAGCAGGTTAATTAAAATGTACATGCAATGATATTTATTTTAAAGGTCCACCCGAAGTCGTCTGGAATTAATATTGTACCGCGTGTACCTATCACGTCACCAGGCAGGAAGGTGATCAACAAATTAGTTTTGTAACACTCGCTGTCGGACGGGTAGGATTTTAATTATTATGACATTTTTCTCTCCTCACAAAGCTCAGCTGTTACCAATGGCGTCAGGGCGGTGTGATGGACAAGTTTGCCAAATGTGAAGGAAAGGGAACCGGATAATTGCCGGCGGTGTTGGGAGTAGGCCGAGGGTAGCCAAAAGTGAGACACAATGTTGGCCAAGTTCATGTCATGGTCAGCTGACGTAGAAACCCAGTTGGTGTGCTGTTGTGCTGATTGTTTGTTTTCGGGCACACCTTTTACCATGGGCTTTCTTCCAACTTTCAGACGTGTGAAGACAGACACAATTGGTAGCATTGTGACGTGGAAAGATGTGAATTGGATTGCGCTAGACATGAAAACTTGTGGCAGGTTTATAGTTACTCTCAAACGAATGCATTCACGCATTGTTGCATTATGGTTAGCTTTTTTATGGTTTTGTTGGATTACATTACGCGAGGTGCGATTGCGAACGACAAGCTGTACAATATTTCTTTGTTTCTTATTTAACGCTTTGGGAAATGTATGACGCAAAGAACAAGCTTTTAAATGTATCGTCTGCTTGTGTGTTTGGCACTTTTAACCTTTGACGCGCTTTACTCTTCTCAGCACTTTGTTGTATCAATCATTCGAAATTATTGACACGGGCGTTTGTATTTGCTTAACCGGTACGGGGTAGAGGTCTGTGTTAAATGAGTGAGCATCTTATACGTCATATTAACTGGCGCCGATGAGTTTCACCGGTGTACCTGCAAGCCCTTGAAGTGGTCATTGCACGTGCAACCGGGTGGGGTGTCGTAGGTGGCGTGTAATGCGAACGGCAATTAGCATACGAATCATTAGACTTGTGAAGTTTGTTTAGAGTGCTTCATGTTGAGATTTCATTTTTGATGAAGTTTTCTAAAGTATTTTAACTTCAAACTCCAATCGTTTGATAATTTATATAAAGGCAAATAGAAGAAAAATATTCATACAATCACGCGCAATCAAATCTTCAAAGAATTCCTCCAACAGAACCATAAAATTGATTCACTTTCTTGGAATCAATTTTAATTTTGTTTTCGTGCGTTAGTAAATGAATTTCCTTCAGCTTTGCAAACGATTAGATGTTCTTCGGTTGGAAAATTTACGCAGGTTTTAATATATGCGTCACGTGGAATGATTTTCCACGTCCACAAGTTGTACTTGTACTTAGTTTTTTTGTCGCAAATTTGTAAAGCGCGAATTTGAATTCATTTCCTACCTTCCAGGTAGAAAAGTAAAATTTGTTTTTTTTTTTCACTTTCGTAAAGCTTTTTGTCTAATTGTGAAGCATTTTCAAAACGTTAATTTTATACACGCCATAAGCGTGTCACCGCCTAGAACCGATTTATCATGTTTACGGTGACCCGATGAAGCGTATTTCGTCACAGCCAAGGCGCCGAAAGCAACCGTTCACAGAGCAGAGCTGCAGGGTGTGAGTGGATGTAAATTTTGGGTAATTTGTCGGATTTACATTAATTACCGGTGCCATTGGGGCAGGAAAATCGTTTCCCTTCGTCGCTTTCACGGTTGAAGAAAAGGACGTTAATTTGATTTGGCGAAAAAGCGCAGAACACGACCACACGCTTCCGTGGTGTAATTCTACTGTACACGGTGAAATGATGCGCGTTTTCAGCACGAAAAATTTCCTCCAAACAACCGCCTCAGGACGCCACTTTGCTCTCCATGCTCCCTCCAGTGCCCGGGTTTCGATATGCTAATGCAATAATGGTTCCATTGCTTTGCGTTATAATGGTAGAAGTAGCATCTGTAGCAGATTAAATTGAATCAACTCCGAGGAGAAGATGAGAATCCGGTAGCATTCTTTAATGATCATCTAATCTCGTTAGAGAGAATTATTTGGCCAGAGCATCATTTACGAGGCCAAACTTTTCCGGGTGCTGTCATGCTTCAAAAAGTGTCACAAATATAATAGCCTTACCCGAATGCTTGCAACAAATAAACACAACGACCGAATGCTTTTCAAATACGCGAGCACGATTAAAATGATGCTCCAGATTCTTTCAGTTCGATTTGGGTACGAATTCGGCAAAGTGTATTGTTGACGACGCAAAGATTGTGCCTTCAAGTTCAACTTGGACAAGCAGGTAGCTGGCCGTATAATTGGTATTTGGGAATGGAATCGTATCCTTCAGCGTTTCGCTTGGTTTGGCGGACTCGTTTGCGACCGTTTCGACCGCGCCAGTCAGCGAGGCGTAAACTCCCGTGTGCCTGTGTGCAGAACATGCTTACACACTCCGCACCGTGATTGGAATGATGATGGGCGATAATTTTTTATGGAGTTGGAATTTTAAATGGCATTGCGTTGTAATCGTTGCAAAGCTAGCGCGGTACGGATGATCGGGGGATTCAGTGAGTTTGTTTGTTTCTGTGTCGATACATTTTATGGCCGAACAATGTTGGCACGTTGCCTGTTCGGAAGAAAACATAATGTACATGAAGTTGTGGAAATTGTCGAAAGAAATAAAACGTCCGAGAGAAATTAATATCTAACTGTCATTAGTGAATTGTCCATTTAAATGGCATCTTACAATGGTCTCGTTTTCGTTGTGCCGGTTTTCTGCAGGAAGTGATTAAATAATAAAATAAAAACCTAATTTGCCCTTCATAACTAACAATGCTTTTCCGTGTGTTTTTGCTTTACAGAGGTTGAACAAAAAGAACTACGAAGCACGTAAAAGTAACAAAGCCAACAAAAGCAATGAAGCACATGACAATGGTTGCCATTTTGGCGATGGTGGTAGTGGTGGCCAGCGCCCAGAAGTACACCGACAAGTTCGACAACATCGATGTTGACCGTGTGCTGTCAAACGATCGAATTCTCAACAACTACCTCAAGTGTCTGCTCGATAAGGGACCATGTACCCAGGAAGGTCGTGAGCTGAAGAGTAAGTATCTGCCTGCTTGCCTGTGATTGGTACTAAGAGCGCTTTGAAATTGGAAATTTGTTTTCAAAAAAGCAAGACTTTGAAATTGTATCGTGGAATTAATTATGTCTTTGATTTGACAAATTGGAATAAAGCTTCTTTTGCAATATTTCATGAAGTAATACAACGGGGAAAAAAGGAATAGGAATCTTAACACTTGCTAGTCTTTTTAAAGTTAAACATTCATGCAACGGAAAGGAAGCTTACAAGTGCATTCAAGTATCATTTACTTCCCTCGAGTGTAGTCCAAATGAATGCTAATTCAACGCTAATTTTCCAACCTATTTCCACCAGAAACACTACCCGACGCACTGAAAACCAACTGCGAGAAGTGTAGCGAGAAGCAAAGGACAAGCTCCCGCAAGGTAATCGCCCATCTCGAGGACCGTAAGCCACAGGAATGGAAGAAACTGCTTGACAAGTACGACCCGGAAGGTATCTACAAGAGCAAGTTCGAGAAGCTCAACAAGCGATCTTAGAGAGCGAGAGAGCGGGGACAATCTACCCCCTTTGGTTCAGCTTTTCCAGCAACGCCGTACATTTTGTTGGATCATGAAGGGACATGGAAGTGAGGACGTTTTTTTTTCGTTTGTTTGAAGAATGTGATATAATTGTGCGCAAGAAAGACCGAAAACATCTATTCCGGGAGCAAGTTGTAGCGTAGCAGTTGCTAAAGCCCAGCCCAGGGTTTTTGAGGATGCATTTTTGTTGTTTGAAAATTTATACTCATTTTGAACACAGTAGTTCCTCACGGCTATAGGGAAAGAAAAAGATACAGACAGACAGACATGGGTAGCTAGTGTAACGAGCCATAATTTATTTGATTTGCTATCCGTGAATTGATAATAAAAACATTCCCTTAGAATAAAAAATATAATTGCGTTTATTACAATGTACGGGTAAGAATAACGAGTTAAATGAATTTAAGGTTGGTAAAGTTACATACGAAAAAAAACGTAACCCAGATTACACTCCCTTGTGGTAAGAATATTATTCGGAATCGACAGAAACGAGTTTTCAATTTCCTGTAGTTTCCTGTATGTGTGTTTGCATCCGACAGTAGAGTTCTGGGAAATTACACGGATTCACCACCCAGACATAGGACACGAAGCATAATCGTGTCTAGTCCACAGCGTGTAAACATAGTCCATGAATACGTGCATCACCGGCGGGCAGTATCAGGGCGGACAGGATGGTTGCCTGCATGTGAACGTATGGCATGTTTTTCCAGCTCGTGTTTTCCCATGTCCTCAGTGAAGGACCTTTCCGTCGCGTAGGGAAAGGGATGCTTGTTCACTTCAGCCACTGCAGTAGCAAAGCAGTTGGTTAGGCAAACAATGCGTTCTAGTGGCATGAACGCTCGACAAGCACACAAAGAATGCTATCGTCGATCGGACGTGTCCTTGCGAGGCTGCAGCTGCGGGCAGTCGGACATCAACACACCGACACTGCGCTAAAGAGGACACGGACCTTATCCTTCCGTGCAATCTTAACGACATGCAAAAAAAAGCTTCTGTTTTGTTGGTGAAATGTTGCTCCTTACAAACCTATTTCGTTGCTATTAAGCATGTGAAGTTGCACTGTGCAGGACAACGTGTTTTGTGCTTGGGTGTTGTTTACATTCGCTTCCGTTTCGCATGCCTGTCAACGGGAAAGTTGGTTGACTTGGACGGTAAATAAATTTGCAACACCGACACAAACCGAGTGGCCGATTAATGGTTACCTAAGAGGGTGAACTGTACGCTTGAGCTTGATAGAGTATGAAATTGTTACTGGCGTTGTCATGTTGTCAGGTTTGTTTTACTTTCCCGGTTGGGTCCATTAGCATTTAAAAACGGAGTATTTTTAAAACATGTTCTCCTTATTAATCTAATGAAGAATTCATTCAGCGCTTGAAGCATCAAAGCTTGTTTGATAGTTTTCTAAAATTGGAAGCAATAATATTAATAAATTCGATTTTAATAAGTATTTGCAATATGAACAGCTTTTTATAACATTACGATTTTACTATACTCTCCATAAACAAAAAGTTCAAACCAACAACAACGCGATCGCCAAAGCTTTGAAGCTTTCAACGATCATCTTTCACACCGTTGACAGTTGCTGTGAAGCTGTGTCGGTTGAGTACCTTCGCTCGCGAGATCACGCACCTTCCGGGAAGGGAGTGAGTGATTTGAGTGCACAACTCAACAGCCGTTACGTTATAAAAACGAACTTCAACCTATGGAACTCGGCCATTTCGTTTTCTTCCGTCTGATCGGTGTAGTGATTGCGTAACCGAAATCTTCTCTCGCTTCCTTGTGTGTGTGTGTGTCTCCAGTGAACCTGAAGGACATCGTCCAGTAGGCTTTTAAGCATGTGGTGGAAGAAGCTTGGTGTCGCTCTGCTGCTAGTGGTAGCCAGCAGCCAGTATGTGCAATCGCAGCAGTCGAAGGTTCTGTGTTACTACGATGCGGCCAACTTCCTGATCGAAGGTAAGTCACGGTCAACGGACTGGTAAGCGTCGGTATCACTGCCGGTAAATTGAATACGGTGCGAGAAAGGTGATGTCATCCGTTGTCGACCTAGACCGATTTATGGCCACCGATGGGCAAAACGGTGTGTGCGAATGTGGAGACGAGTCTCGAATTGGTAATGGTGAGATTCTGCTGTTGTTGCTTTCTCACCAACGCTCTTTTCATTTTCAATTGTTCCAACGAACGACACGCAGACGAATGGAATGAAGCCGGTAAAGATAGTGTAAACGTTTTGGTTATAGTTGATTTGATGATTAGCAAGGTTTGGAGGTTACGCGCCACGATCAAGATTAGTAAAGCGATCTTCCAGCACAGTGAAGTAAATTAAATCATTCTAGGAAATGGAAGAAGCAGCTACTTAAAATGTTAATAAGCTCGGTGCGATACGCATCTCACACTGTACAGAGATCACGTGGAAAATGCTGCAGTTTTATTATAAATTTACATTTACACAGTAATTGCAATTTATGCAGATTGCTTCATACCGTTTAACAGGGAGGAATCTTTTTAACGATCTACCAATTTGTCTGACAAGTCGTAATTACGTTTGTCGTGTCTAATGCTAGTCGTATGTTTTACATTCCCCAGAGATGTCAGTAAATATTGTAGGTCGTATTTTCACAAACATTAGAATACTTTAACGACACTTACGTTGCAAGGAACCCAGAATATTTATTTTCCCGGCAGTGCTGAGGCTAAAGATGATTGTTTGGCCGCAAGCAAGCAATTATCACCCTACCAACAGTGTGAAGTCAACGGAGCTCCATATTCAACGAAGCTTGACAAGCGCTAGAATGTTCGGAAACGCATCAAAAACACTGGTTGGACAATTTGTAAACACAGCACTACCACAGCGGTGTTGTTGCGTTCTGCAGGAATCACCGCAAAATTACGTAAGCACCACCGAACTCATTTGGTCACTATTTGATTGCTTTGTCTAGGAAGTCGGGCGGTTAGGCAACCGTACAAAACTTGGGTGGTTGTGGTACACAAAATGAGATACGGGGATTTTTGTGTTTGCTCCATTCGTTATCGGTTTCGATGAGCGTTTGGGTAATGCACAGTTGAGAAGAAAACTTGAGAAATTGGTAATGGAAGTTTCGTGCCGTACCGCATGAGGTTCACTTTCGCCATTGGTTATCACTTTTGGAAGAGAAGATTCCCCGGCGACTGACGATAACCTTTGCCGGGTGTGTGGATTAGTTTGAACTGGTTGCCCCCAAAGATCATGCAGCATCGTCGATAAGGACCAACACGATCGATGCGCTTTTTTGGGCCATGTGTAACTTTTCAGTAAAATTCTACTCGTATGTTTGCTACATTATGATCATTGCTCTTGTATGTTTATGAACAGGATTGGGAAAAGTGTCCCTTGCGGATATTGACGTTGCTCTACCGTTCTGCACACATCTCGTCTACGGTTATGCCGGAATCGATGTCGAAACGAACAAAGCGGTTAGCCGTCAACCGAACTTGGACTTGGACACTGGCAAGGGCAACTACCGTACGGTGACGCAGCTCAAGAGCAAATATCCTTCGCTGAAGGTGCTGCTCGGTCTCGGTGGGTACAAGTTCTCCGAACCTTCGATAAAGTATCTCACCCTGCTCGAGTCTGGAGCGGCTCGTATTACCTTCATCAACTCGGTCTACTCGCTGCTGAAGACGTACGGTTTCGATGGCGTCGATCTGGAATGGCAATTCCCGATGAACAAACCGAAGAAGGTACGCTCAACGCTCGGCGGTGTATGGCACGGATTCAAGAAAGTGTTCAGCGGCGATAGCGTACTGGACGAGAAGGCCGACGAACATCGGGAGGAATTTACGGCCCTGCTTCGTGAGCTGAAGAATGCGTTCCGATCGGATGGATATCTGCTGGGTATGACGGTGTTGCCGCACGTTAACTCGTCGATCTTCATGGACATTCCGGCCATTATCAACTATCTGGACTTTGTCAACATTGCCGCGTATGATCAGCAGACACCAACGCGTAACGGTAAGGAGGCAGACCATGCGGCACCGCTGTACGAGCTGAGCGATCGTGTTGCTGGCAACAATGTGGACGGACAGGTCCGTCAGTGGTGAGTACTGCTTATCCTTGGGAATTCCTTTCGTCCATATCTAACGAGTATTGTTACGAATTTCGCAGGCTATCGAACAATGCTCCTGCTTCGAAGTTGATTGTTTCCATTCCTACGTACGGCCGTGGCTGGAAGATGACCGGTGATTCGGGTATTACAGGCGTTCCACCACTTCCCGTCGATGGTCCATCGAACCCTGGGCCTCAGACACAAACCGAGGGCTTCTACAGCTGGGCTGAAGTGTGCGCTATGCTGCCGAATCCGAGCAACACCGCACTGAAGGGCGCCGAAGCTCCGTTGCGCAAGGTTGGTGATCCGACGAAGCGCTTCGGATCGTACGCGTTCCGTCTGCCGGACAGCAACGGTGAGCACGGTATGTGGGTGTCCTACGAGGATCCCGATACGGCTGGCAACAAGGCAGGATACGTGAAGGCCAAGAATCTGGGAGGCATCGCTATCAACGATCTGTCGTACGACGATTTCCGTGGTAGCTGCGCTGGGGAAAAGTTCCCAATTCTGCGTGCGGCTAAATATCGGCTGTAAAAGATGTTGATTGAAGCAATCGACTGTTGTTTGGAAGTATGCATATTGTTGTACGTGCGACACGTTTAGTGGATAATGATTCATTTTGAATAAAACAAAACATAGAATGAAAAGTACGTGGTCTTCTTTGTTTACACAAAGTTTGTGCTACTTTTGTTGATTCATTTGTGTGTGATTTACGTACCAATCAGCAACAAGATCAGGGATTTTTATTAATTTATTACGATCGTCAGCTGTTCGGTTCCAAGAAGCGTCCCTAAACCCTCGAGCAAAACAATCTCGTTACGAAACACAACCAATTGAGCTACTCTGTTGGAAGGCAAAGTAAACAACCGGCATTATCATTGGCTCGATTCTTGGCTAACAAGCAAAATGACACAGCATCAACAAAACATCATCCCTCTACCGTAGTTGTAGTGTCCAAATAAACGAACAATCATGTTTATAGCCGGCCAGAAGAAGGCAAAGACAAATGAAACCGGCTTGAAGAAGAGATCGACACTACGACCAATCTATCAAGTGATGAGATCTTGTCAAGCCGGGCCCAAAACTATAAATAATCCTAAGGTCGAACTAGTTCCGAGCGGGGGTCAAATAAAAAGAAACAAAAAAAACACATCTCTGAACAAATGAATTTAGACAATTCCAGTTTTAAATACAAAAAAAAACAAACAAACCGGTCCGGCCAATAGAATCGATTGAAAGAAGAAAAGAATCGTGGAACTCTCGATTTTGCAACCGTATAGCTTTGATTTAGTTGTTGTTGTTCCATAACAAGTGAGTGATCGGGTGAGAGATGAGATCACTCATCGAGAGTGTTTTAACAGATTCGAATGCAGCATCCCGTGCTGCGAGCCGTTATAAGAGCTGATCGGTACCGCGCCATTCGTATCAGTTTTGTGCAAGTCGTCGTGGAAGTTGCTAGAAGTGCTCGATCGTTTGTCTGTGGCGTTTTAAGTTTGGACGCTGATAAGTATGTGGTCGGTGAGGTTAGGCGTCCTGGCGTTGGTGCTGGGACTGTGTGGAGTGTCGGTACGGGCACAAAATGCCACGACGGGCCCGAAGGTGCTTTGTTACTACAATGGTAACAGCTCGTTGAAGGAAGGTTAGTTAGAACGACTTCTGATGGACCCGATTGTACCTTACATTGTGTGATTAATTAATGTCACTTGTGGTGTGTCTAAGTATGCGTTTAAGCTCAGCTGATAAGACCTATAGCAGACAGTGCGCTTGCACGGGTAGAACAGTAGAGCGATGGTTATGACGTGCGTTTTAAGAATGCAAGTAAATGTAGCAAAACCATTAGCTTTATTGGCATGGAAATTAATCACTTGATCGCTTGTCTTATCCCGTCCCGATCGTCCCTGTATTTGACCTACACTGATTCACGCTGTTTCTCTCTCTCTCTTTCTCTCTCTTCGCACCATCTCGTTTTCAGGTCTCGGTAAAGTGACCGTGTCCGATATTGAGCTAGCGTTGCCGTTCTGTACGCATCTTATCTATGGCTACGCAGGAGTGAACGTTGAAACATACCGATTGCGCTCGCTAAATGAAGATCTCGATCTGGACTCGGGCAAGAGTCATTATCGGGCCGTGACGACCTTGAAAAGGCGTTACCCAGGGCTTAAAGTGCTCTTGAGCGTTGGCAACTATTTTGACGTGGCTGAAGAAAAACCATTCGAGAAGTATCTAACATTGCTGGAATCGAGCGGAGCGCGCACTGCGTTCGTAAACAGTGCATACTCGATCCTGAAGACGTATGAGTTCGATGGGCTTGATCTGGCCTGGCAGTTCCCGCAGACGAAACCGAAACGCATTCGCGGATGGACCGGTAACCTGTGGCATGGATTCAAGAAGCTATTCACGGGCGATAGCATTCTCGACCCAAAGGCGGATGAACATCGGGAGGAGTTTACGGCACTGGTTCGTGACCTGAAGAACGCGTTCGTGCACGATAAGTTCCAGCTCGGTTACACGCAGCTTCCGCACGTAAATCAAACGATGTTCCTGGACATTCCACTGCTTAAGGAAAGCGTTGACTACGTCAATATCGCTGCTTACGACCAGCAAACACCGGAACGTAACCCGAAAGAGGGAGACTATACGGCACCGATCTACGAACCGAGCGACCGCGTCGTGGGTAACAATGTGGACGATAAGGTTAAGGCTTGGCATTCGAAGGGCACACCGTTGGACAAGATTATCGTCGGTATTGCAACGTACGCCCGTGGATGGAAGCTTGGAGTTCTGTCGGGCGTTACCGGCGTTCCACCGATTCCGGCCGATGGTCCATCACCACCCGGTCCGTACACCAACATTCCCGGCTTCTACAGCTTCGGTGAGGTGTGTGCGAAGCTACCGAACCCGGGCAACGCAAATCTGAAGGGTTCCGAATATCCATTGCGAAAAATTAACGATCCAACCAAGCGATTCGGTCCATACGCGTTCCGTATTTCGGATGAGAACGATGAGCACGGTATATGGCTGTCGTACGACGATCCGGAAAGTGCCGGCAACAAGGCGGCGTACGTGAAGGCAAAGGGATTGGGCGGTATTTCGATCAATGATCTGTCGTTGGATGATTTCCGTGGCACGTGCTCGGGCGATAAGTTCCCGATTCTACGTGCGGCCAAGTACCGGCTGTGAATGGACCAATGAAGACATCCCAATTAGTACGTGGTGTAGCTTTAACAAGGATTATACCAGATTTCTACTCCAAACCATGACAAAGTCAAGACAACTTGTTTTTTATATTCGAGAACCGGGAATTCATCACAAATAAAAGCATGAAACAATAGTTACCTTCTTCTTCTAACAAAGAAAACAAATACGATAGGAACATTTTTTGTCTCTAGAGATAGATTTACGGAAAAAACATCCAGAAGAAACAAAACAAGATAAAATTGTTTATTGAAGGTCAGAACTACAATGCGGAACAGAATGGAAATAATTGTACCCGAGTGCCTGTGCGAGTAGTAAAACCCTTTGTGGCCAGCATTCTGTAAAACAAAACGAGAACAATATTTGCTTGTGTATAGGGTTAAAGAGGATAAAACTCAAGAGGAAAAGAAGCTCAAAGGTTAACTTAAATTTTAGCAATTTGATCGTGCTCGGAACGAAGATGAATGTTTGCTTTGCTCTTACTTTTACATTTTGTGGAATGTTTAGAAATTGAAGTTGAAAAAAAGAATGCATCAAAACCACCATCATTTCTGCTTCCAGCAGTTTCGACTGCTGTGAGATATCTTCGTTGCTTGCTTACCGGTTCTGCTTCCGGATGTTTCCGGATGCAATCGCTACCAGAGTTGAGGAGTTTTCTGCCGGGAGCGTTACAATGCATGTTGATTTTGTCTGCAAATGCAATCGGAAGCGCATTTCTTGTTGAACTTGTGCTTGTTATAAAACGGAATCGTTCTGTTGATTTTATCCACATTCCGTTCAATTTCGTTTCTCTGTTGATTTTTTTTCCCATTCGGATAAGGCACTAGATTTACCAACGCCAACCTTTTATTTGGAACGTGATTTTTTTCTCTCCACCCTTGCAATGGGCGTATTCCGTAAGTGAGGCTGTAGTAGCAGTAAATGTCATGTGCAGTTCTGGTAGTCGTAACATACACGTGTTTGCTGTAGGTTTCATTGTGCGGCACACAAACAACGGTTGTAACGGAGCGCGAAAACATGGTGGAAAAACAGGTAGATTTACCCAGCGAATGAATGATGTAGTGGGAATGTTTTGTTTTTCACCCAATGGAATGCGATGTTTTGCAAGCGAACTCCTCTTTAGTAGTGAAATGAACGCCCTGAACATGGAATAACCGTAGCAACAGTACGGCAGTCTGCTGTTGAAGGGTTTCTGTTGGGAAGCATTTGCTGTTGGTACGCCGACTGTTGTCGAGTAAATGTAGTGCTGCGAATCACACACTTCTCTTAAACGAATGTTCGATCTGAAGCAGCACACTAAAGGACGACATTGCCGTTGGGTTCTTCAGGATTGTACAGTGAATTTGCAACTGATTCCGTTGCGTGACGACAGGACAAACTAAACGTTTGAGCTCTTGCAACGACAGAAGCTTGATTGCGCAGTTACATTGTGCTGCGATAGCGATTTGTTTTTGTTAAAAAAAAACAAAAAAAAAAAATGGTGTCCTTGTAAACAATTGTTACAGAAACACATTTGAGTTTATACGTATTTATATGAGGTATGAAACATATTTTTGAACTATTACAAAGTGTATACATAGATAGTTGATGTCTAAGATCAGAAATAGATTTTAACACCTTACGTAGAAGGAGCAAAACCAACTCAAAAAGAAAAGTTACAACAAGCCGATGTTGTTCCGCTACAAATAATGTGCTTTTTTATTTGACGAAACAATTTAGCTAACGAAGAAAGAGCGTTTCTTCCATCCTTTAAGTAAACGTTCCTATCCGACGTTCGCTCCATTTGTTCGAACGATCGATTGGGAAGAAGTTATAGTAAAACGTGAGAAGCATTTGATATGTTCTATGGAGAACATTTATTTTTCTTCACAACGAATAAAGAGAAATAAAGCGGAAGAATGTACTGTGGTTTTATAAAATTGAAATTTGTTTCGCCTAATTTTTACGTTCCTTTATCAAAGCGTCTTGTTATGAATTTCAATTATTTCTGAGGCGAATAATGGTACTTTAGGAAAGAAATGGATGAGGGCGAGAGATATTACCCGAATTATAGGAATATTTATTGATGAACAGTATTTATTTTTCTTATATTATAACTTTGTAGAAGGACAAAATAATAGATTTATGTTATAAACAGTGTGAGAGCGTGGCTTCCACAAAGTTCTACATCGCTTCATCAATTTTCCAAAAGCTGTCCGATAGTAATTAAATTGTTTGCCGCACCTTTAATTGGGTCCATTAACAATTCTTCGAATTAATATGCAAAGTGTTTCATGTTGCATGTATGAGGGACGCCATTGTTTATTCATCATTGCACGATTGCATAACACACAACAACAAATTTCCATACCATTGTTGTGTTTTGTGATTCTTTCACCTTTTCCTAATGGTAGTAGGGGGTAGCGAGTGAGAGAGGCGGAAAAAGTAATGCCTAATTAATGTTAATTTTATGCTTGAACGTACCATTCCCAAAACTGCATCTACAAAATGGAAATTGGAAGGTACACCTGAATAAATGGCCTTAAAGCTGGAAACCGGGTGTGTCCACAGCTGAGTAGCAAGAATGTGTAAATAAAAAAAAACGAACGAAACAGGATCCTCGTTGGTGGACAATATTCATTCCCTCGTAGCCCGTTTAAGCTAGCAAGGGGATCAGGAAATAAATAATGAGTGCGATAAAAAATCCCCGTACCCATAAACAAACTACCGGTCCCGGTATCGCAAGCAGACTCATTAGTGAACAATTTGGCTGCCGGGCGAAGCAAAGTAGAAAACAAATGAGTAAAGATTAGTACAATTAGTTGCGAGCTCGTGCAAAAGCATAAAGTGTACAGGAAAGTGTAGCAAAAAAAAAGACTCATGCAGCATCTTACGACGAACGAGCATAATGCTGATGATGATGGGAGGAAAAGTAATTTAAGAAATTTTAATTGCCTTCCTTTGCCGGAATATACGCGGAACCGCTACCGAATTCGTAGCTTCCAAACTGCTTGCGTGTGTTCACGATGGAGACGCCTGGTGAATATTTGTTTCACGATGGAGACGCCTGGTACTTTTGCCTTACCTGGTACCAAGCACCTTTCGCTCAAAGCTCAAAGGCCGGTATCGTTGTAAGTAAAGTAAAAATGCACGGTTCAACATTAAGCAGCTGAGCTGTTTAATTAATCGTGATTAATGAAGATGAAAATATTCCTCAAAGATCATGCGCCAACACACTCCGGTGTTCCGGTGTTGCTGCAGTCTAGTTCACCTCGTCGTCTTGACACTCTAAAAATACGAAGAAAATCCAATTAAAAGCCTAGCGAGCGGTGAGCGTTTCATGTTTCTTTTTCTGAGCTTCGTTCAATGTTGGCTGAAAGGAGAAAAAATGAGACAGGCCACGGTTCGAGTAAGACTGCCATTATTTTCAACAGTTTCCTCCCGTGTTGTTCGGGTCGTAAAGGTGTCGGTTGTATTTGTTGAGTGCTTTCTAAAGCAGCACCTTTTTAACGGCTATTGATTCGCATACGTACGTTGGTGGTCCTGTTAAGCATCGTTAACGAGTAGCGATCTTTACGTCAACGCACTCAGTTAGCTGATGATGATGTGAAAAAGTAATTAATAGGTGTAATTGGAAGGGGGTAGCAGTAATAAAATGATGCTATTAAAATATAATTTCGGTGCTTTTTACGAAAAAAGACCTTTAAGAGAAATACTGCTGAAATAACGAATACAAAACCCAAAAGCTTTTACAAATGTTTTAATGTCCATTATTTCACACTATTACAACTTCGTGAAAACTCTGCATTGCTACGCATTGCCTCGAGCCATATGCTTGCAAGAAGCATGTTGATCGTTCTCATTAAGTTGCCATTTGGATTTGCTGGCAGCTTCTGACAGACGGTACCAATCACTTCACTGCCCACCGAGCTCAACCATTTCGACAGAGTTTTGCTACTGTTTCGATGTTTGTTCTTTCCTTCCTTTTGCTGTACCTTCCTAACCTCCGCACGTTGTGCAGGACACTTGGACAGCCTGGTGAGATATAGTTGTACCGAGCGTCATTTTACGTAAATAGAACCCGTCGGAATGGTCTAGTCAAGGGGAGCCCTAAAGCGAATTTTAGACGAGGACGAGTATGGTTTTCCCATACATTGATTAAATATGCATCAGTGTCAATATGTTTGTATTTGCACTGGTGCTTAGCCGATGGCGGTGTGGAAGAATGTAAGGGTTTTTGGCCAGAGGTGCTTCAGCAAACCAAGTACAAGGCTGACACCTCCAAAAACTATAACAGCCGCTCGTTACTTGTGGTATGGCACTTGTGAATGCTTGAATACATATATTTTGCTGTGTGTTTCCCAATGCAGTGAGTGGTTTCAAACCCCGAAGAAGGCTCTTGAAAGGGATAAACTTTATCGTACACCAAAAACCCGGTGTCGGGACCGGTTCTTTCTACCATTCCATGCTTGAAGTATTCTTTATTAGCAACACTTCAAACTTGAGTACTATAGCACCAGAGAGTGACAGAGGGAGAAAGAGAGAGAGTTGAGGTTTTGCCAAGTTTTTTCTTCTGTGGGTACTGGTTTGTGGTCGTCAATTGCTCTGGGCCCTTTGGAGAGAACCGAAAAGCCATCCGGCGACTGTTTACGACTTAAGGCGTTCGATGTTTGTGAAGCGAAAACCGTCCAAGGACGATGCCACCGGTGTAAATTGTAGATATTTCAATTTCGATTCCTTGTCACTTTGCTATTCGTTTTCCCTTTCACTTTTCTACCTTTCATGATCGAAATTGAGGTGCATTCCGCGACGAAAACACAGAACATTCGGTTTGTTCCAATTTCCGCGTTTGATCGAAATGGTTCGCATTTTTATTTGGGGTTCCGTTTTCGTTTAGCCGTTCGGTTCGATTTGTTCCGGCAGCCAACTGGGAGCTATAAATTGTTGATTGTATCCACCGAAGCGAAAAGCATCGGACGGCAAGATTTACTGCACAGCATTTGGTTGATGTCACTTCCGGATGAAGGTAAGGGGGTAAGTGCCGTTCGCGGAATGGCTTCGGGTGGAGCGGTGGAAGTCAGCGAGCAATTTGATCACCAAAGATACTTGGTGGTAAAAAAAACTCCCCCCGAGGCAATGGAAGATAAATGTAGCCTTGAGGTAATGAGGCTTGTTGCGCTGGAACTGATTTTCGGTTTTCGGTATCTCGATGGTGAAAGCTTTCCCGGATAATGATAATAGCGTCGGCGAAGGAAGGTTGACCGGTTGTTAATGGTGTAACATGAATAATGAAATGAATTATGTTACACAAACTCAGTTTTCGAGGAAAGGTATCTTGTGTAATGATAAGAAATCTTTAGAGTTGTTTTGAAGAGGATACATAGCTTAAAGGAAAACATTTGTGCTATCATAATAAGAGAAACAATAGAAAGACACATTAGGAGTTACTGATTTGAGGCTAAAATTGATTTGAGTATCTGTTTCATTCAACTTTTCTGTTTTTAATACACAATTCACTTAATTAAGACTTACCATAGCTATGTTGTGCTTGCAGTTTGCTTACAACGACTGTATGGACAAGCTCCCTCAGTTCTAACTTACTTTTGCACTCCGTTGTCTCCATGCCTCACCTAAATGCAATTAGATTTCTTTTTTCTTGTCAGATGAAAGGACGATGTATTCATAAACAAACCACGTAGCAATCAGAATCGATGCTGGTTCTTAGATCTTTTCGTTCCGATGACTCGTGTCCCCAAACAACACGTTCAACATACATATTTAATTCAAAAATTTATTTATCGTTTGCTTTTATTCATCAAAAAAATCTCATCCTCTTTTAATGGCACAAACGTGCATCCATAAATGTACATCCGAAGTCAACCTGGAACCATTACCAATGGCCATAACAGTTAAATCACACACGCCATGCTAGTTCGAGTCGTGTGAAAGTACATCACGAGTGCGTACAGGCGAGCTGTAAATTATGCCGAATTTATAGCCCACGATGGTTAATGGGCAGAAAGGTTTTGGTAGGTAGATCTTCGAGTTTCCACGTCGGGTTTTCGTATATCGTTTTGGGTATGGACAAAAAACTTTGTTGCCCGGTGAAAGGCTGGTTGGATAAATTTGATTAACCTGCATATATCCACACATATGCTGGTGTACGCCTCAACGTAGAGCGTTTGTCATTTGATAGCTTTTTTGCAGGACGTGCGTGCTTGTGAACGGTTGCCTGAGCCGATGAAGTTTCTTCCCCTTTGCTACGGTGGAGTATTAATTTCAATTAGTGTGGCTCGCTTGAACGCCCCAAAAAAGGCAAACCAGGACACGGTACCTGTATTTCTGTTTGCGATAGTAAAATGTTTTATGTACGCAACCTTTTACGGTGAGGTTGGCTACCTTCCGGATCTCTGAGTGTTGTGAAGGAGAAATCTTACATCCTCGCTGGAACCCTTCCTGGACAATGTCGTTCAAAGAGAGACTCGGCACAGAGACAACAAACAAGTGAATATCTTTTAATATTTATATCTAAGATGGTTCGTGTTTTTGGTGAAATTTTTGTCGAACGTACCGAAACGCTTTCCTCTCCATAATGGACATTCCCTGAATTTCGTCGAGCGTTTTAAGGCAACACAAACCAGAGCCGAAGAAAATGAGATTAAATTGTGTTTTTGTCAAATAATAAAAAAAAGATCTAAACTTTTGGAACGGATGCCAAAACATGGTCGATAATCCTTTGCCGAACCAGGAACGCACACACATACACACAAAACACTGTGAACACGAAGAAGGGGATACAAATGAAATCTCACCCTAAGGATCGGTAGGGATAAAACGGTTTTTGTGAATGGTAGAACGAGCATTTCCTTGGTTTCTTAAAAGCTTAACGCTTTTTCAATCGTTTTTCATTTGAAACATTCCAGCTGTGTTATGTCTTCTCGTCCCTTTCAATACTCTTGCTAAGAGACGTGAGTCGTTTGATCGTCATCATTATCGGACGTTTCAACGTTGGCAGAATTTTATCCCATCCTTATAGCCGTGTGGGAAAATGTGCTTTCCTAAGCAAAAGCATTCCAACCCCACTAGCCAAGCGTGACTGTCTTGGTAGGGGAAGGAGCAGAAAATCAGAAACGGATATAATTTTCTCACCAATTGAACAAAGAACGAGAGGTATTTCGGAAGGCAATTCATATATCTTCAAAGGAGAAAGAAGCGATCGTTACAAATAAATACCTTAGCAGCACATATAACGAAGTGCCGAGTGGGACAAGAGAAATTTATTAACGATGAAGGCACATACGCACCTTTCGTTGGTGTCAGCAATTTTACGGTCTTGGTCGATGATTTCAATCAATATTTCCTCTTCCTTCTATACCGCCTTTCTTGTCCCTCTTAATCGTGGCGAACTTCTATCCTCCCTTACAATAAGCTCAACAGAGGGTGCTTTCCTTTCCTTCGGTCGGTATAGAATTCTTTGGCAGTTATGAATGTTGAGTATTTCGGTTCGCTGCTTTCAAAGACGTTCATTCCCAGGATCCCTGGCAATGGCAAACGGGCAAAACATCCGAAAAATCCGAGTGTCCCAAACGTACCGCGCTGATAATAAAAGTAATAATAAATTTACTGCAGATGACGGCATGGGGATGGATCCTTCCATGGAACCAGGAGGTGTATCCTTCGGGTAGGTGACCGTGTTGTGTTTCTGTTGGCTGTGTATTCTTAGAAAATTCGTTTCCTATTTTTGCTTCCCCTTTTTTTTGTCATATTTATGTCGCGCATTGCTACGCAACAACCATTCGGGGGTTTTGGGCTTTCATTGGGTCGCGTAAACCTGCTAGGCACATGGGTTTGAGCAGTAAGATGTATGGGAAACAGTTCCGGCGGGATATTTTTTTTCGCTCCACCCCACAACCTCGTGACCCCACACGTCCATCCCACAGCATGTGACATTCGATAAGCGTTTTGTATTCTCTACCACGCTCGAAGGCGTACGAATATGGGATTGTACAATCCCGTTGCTATGCCGTGTAGTTGAGACGATCTTGTTAAGGGTGTTTTGTTGCTGCTACTGTTGCCCTTCGTCCCTTCGATTGGCTTAAGGGAGAAACAACCAATGAAAGTAAAGCCACTGAATCATGTAGCCATTAAGCCGATTTACGGTACCGAGTGGCCAAAAAGTGAATGTGATCCTTTTAAGGTTTTTTTCTTATTTTTTATTTTCGCCAACATATTATTGGATTTCACAAATTGAGCATAAATTGAGGTTAGAGAGCAACGGGCAATAAAATTGAGATGTGTCTATATAAGACTTTTATAATATTAAGCTGGAGATATGTTTTCGAAGCTACAGAGATGGTCTTGAAATTAATTTATATTGTCCTTGAGTTTTATTTATTCAGTTTTACGCCCTTAAGGGCTATTTCAAGGTTTTTAATTTCGCGTTCAAAATTCGAAAGATGAAGTGTTTATGGTTTGCATTACATTCGGAAGCACGTTTCTGAGCGTGCCATTTTTGCTGAAGCGATGAAAATCGCTGACGAAGCAGCTCCATTTTTTGTGTAATAAAGATGACTTGGTCAGACAGTCGCGTCGTTAACGTGTGAAGCACCCAAAACGGTTGGTTCGAGTTCAACTCTAGTTTTTTTTAATCCACGTGCTGTTTGGAGTCCACCGTACAAAAAAAGGAAAGCTTTTAATCGAATCTCTCTTACCTTTTTTGAAACTACATTTTGGAACTCTACCAAAAACAAGATAATTTTCTTTCAACCCCTTAAAAGAAAAAATGGAATAGAAGATCATTTATGATTTCTTTTCATTTTTACTTCAATTTTCTTCTTTATTTCTCCAAACTAACCTAACACAGGGAGTATGTATACAGAAATTCTGTTCAATTGTCTTTTTTTCCTTCTTCTGTGTGTGCATCCGGATTATTGTGTTCATTCCTCGTGTAAAACTTCACAACGTGATGCAGGGGGAAAACAATCATATTCACATGGAGCTATGGAAAGCTAGACTCTAGTTAATATTTACCTCTTTAACCGTCATGCATTATTTGTTTACTTGTTTCTGGGGGATTTTTATGATATAATTTTTCAATCATGCAAAATATCCAATTTTTGTAGCTACATTTTTTTTTCCACACGGCGGTTTTCCAGAAAGGGGAGATATGAACGGGATATGGTTCTATCACATAGCATTATTATTTTTTATTATTATTAGTATGAGTTCGCACAATAGTAATATACCAGTGGAGTTTGTTACTGTTTCACCAATTCAACAACCATCATCCTGGAACGTTTCCATTTCCGCATTCGTCAACGCTCGATTAAGCTCCCAACGCAATGGCAACGTCTATGCCGGCGAAGCCTGTTTTGATGGGAAGAAAATGATGTACCAAGCGCAAGTATGGCGACCGCTGCCATGCTAGATGGCGGTGCGTGTAGCACGAGCTGGCCATAATCCGATTATGCATCATGCCGTTACTGTTTGTCGTCGTACAAACACACATTTAGCAGATGTCAAACAAGAAGTTGCGAAGCGACAGAGGCGAAACAGACACAACACTACCACGCGTTCGCGTTAAGCTTCTTTTGCGAAACCGTCACCATGGTGACAGCACGACAAGACAGCTTCCACTGCCGAGAAGCTAAAAGCAAAACATGGCACGCGATGTTGTGGCAAGTGAAATTTTGTGCTGTGAAAAACAAAATAAAGTCAGTTTAAATTGGAGAAGAAAATAAATAAAAGCAACAAAACACGAACTACACGAGTCGAACCAAATCCGTGAATGGAAAATTGTGTCTTTATGCGATAAAAATAGTGTATGGCTGCATGTATGCAGCGGGGAAAAGAAACGATCCCAAAAAAAAGGTGTCGCAATCGAAACGATAAAACTTTTCCACTGTCAGCTTCCGGGTGGTATGCGAACCCGAGCCTGTCACGGAGCATTTGAGCGAATGGGAAAAAAAGCGTCCACAGCGACAACCGAAGAAGACAACAGTCCGCGGATCCTTCGCTTCCCTGTTCCATTTGCCGGCATGCTTTGTGTATGTGGTTGAACGTTAAATTATACATGCTTGGACGGCAATAAGCATGTTTCGCTGATATGCTGTACTCAAACCGGCTCAGATATGTATGGCGGCAAAAAGATTTCGGAGGGGTGAATCGGTTTTTTTAGCGTTAGAATGTACTTCCCACTTGCCGGCACGAGGATACCGATTTGATGATACCGGGCGATGATGGTGCAATCATGGCGGCGCACACGATGTTCTTCCATTGTTGTGTTCGGCAGCACTCCATTCGACGCTCTCGATCGGTGGAATGGAGTCCGCGTTACGCGAGTTGCAAATGATGGTGGATGCTGGGGAGAGGTGGATTTTTTTTCTTTCTTAAACGGCACCGTACTTGCGTATCAACATTGCCCACACCTCCGGATAGCGGGTCTGCAGGAAGTTCGTCAGCTTTTGGGCGTTTTGTGCCTGCTGGGGTGAGCAGTTCCGACAGTTGCGCTGTATCACCTCCGGTAGGGCGGCTAGAAAGGGAAAAGCGGAAAAAGACACAATGAAGAATAACCGGTAAGTCAAATGAAATGTAATAAATTTTGAAATTATGTTTGCATAACTGCATACATTGCTAGGGAAGCTGAGGTTCTCAAGCTTTGATGTACTTGTGATTTAATATTGATTCAAGAATGGCAACAAACAATTTCGTGAGTTCGTTCGAGTTCAATTACCTATCCGAAGGAAGGTATGGAAAGTTTAATCAACAGTCACGCTTGAACTTGTACGATCCAGCTAACCAAAAACGTTCTAAACAGCCATCTTGTACGCTACTTGTCTTCTTAACTTCCGTTCCAAAAAAAGACATTGCGACATGTTGTTGTCTTTCGTGGCTTCACCATACACAATTGAGTGTACTAATAGTACAGTGTCTTACACAAGCTCAAAACTTACGAGTGCCAAATAAATAAGCGGCGAAAGCCCATGAACCAGGTCGGTCGCAAAGTTTTGAAGCATGTTGGCAGGCCATGAAGTAGGTTGTTAGAGCTCCCACACGATGTTTGACTCACACTTTAATGAGCATCAGTACGAAAGCTGGGGGAAGCTTTGATAAACATTCCAACCTTGTTACATCCCCTTGTTACCCCCATTTTTGTACCGGTGCGATGCACAAAACCTCCCCCCGCATGGGGTAAAACCTCACTGCAACTCTTACAACTCTTGGTTTTTTTTCTCCTTCGTTGCCGTCGTTGTGTATATAAAGCTCCGAAACGTGGTACGTACGCTCAGCGCTTCATGGATTTTGTTGGGTAGACACATTCATTACCTGGTACCTGAATTTCCGAGCGGCCACGGATGCGAAAGCTTCTGTTTTGAGATTCGGTGGAAGTAGACTTTGTTTAACAACAAGGCGCTTAGTTTACTCGGTCTCGTTTCCCAATTTTCGACCACCAACTGCTTACCGAACTGGAACGGGATTTGAGGAGGTTACGAAGGATGAAATACGGAGGCGATATCTCTCTTCACAGCACGACTGCTGTCGAGCTTATATAATAGAGTTTCGTTGAGTAGGAGATAAAGAGTAACTAGTACGGAAAGCTGGCACTGAAATGGAAGGATATTCATGTTTCTATGCTTGTGCAGCTTCTTCACTTCGTTGGATGTGTATGAGGGGAGGGGTAGAAAAACTTTCACCGTGTGATCTGTGATCGTTAATTTCGGGAGTGAGTCGAAGTCAATATTTCGTTTGTGCTGGGCCATGTTTGAAGGGTTGACTGACACGATGGGCGTAAAATGAACCTAGCGTTTTGCTTAATGCCGGACATTTTTTCCTCAAAAGAGACGCTTCATTGGCTAATGTAGGCATACCTACATTTTGAAAGACGCCTTTAAAATACCCACACATCCTTGTCAGTCATCGTCAGGAACACGATCGGAACCATTTTACGGCGAATAGACGAATAATTTATACCGATTCTGCATTGCGATGCTTCACATAATAGACTCACCGGTAAATTATAGCCTTAGCCTGGCCATGCAAATGAGCACTGATGGTGGCGCACTGTTTGACGGTTCACAACACCAACCACCAGCTGCGAATGCGGGTTTTGCGGTGTTTTGGGCCGGTGGTACAGTTCATAATCAAACTACACGAATCTTGCTGGGGTGTTTTCGGAGGAAACACGTTAATTAGCGGTTGGATTACTGGGTGAAATGTCTGTATAATTGATTTTCCATTTCCCACGAACCGTACCAAAAGTGTCGGGTGAATTATACGACTCAACCACGAAGAGCTAATCAAGCGCAAATGCTTTGGGGGAGGTGAAGCGTGCTACGAAGGTGGCCGGTTAAAGTTGAGCAACCTTCGAATGAACTCCACTTCCTGTCACATACAGGTATCATGTGTGTACTGGGTTGTTAATTCAAAATAAATTTCCAAAATGTAGCTAGAGATGTAGAACTCAAATCTCCGGAAATGTTGAACTACACTTATTTGTTCTTAAAGTAACAAAAAATACCGTTTTTGGAAGATGAGCTTTTGGAAGTATTTATAGTGTTTTTGCTATAGAAATGATAAAATAAGTATTCGAAACATCTCATTTATATTCGTGTTTACTTAAAAAAACAATTGATAGTGAATATTTCAATCGTTGAACTAATAGTAATGCACTGAATGAACACTTTGAATTTTCCTTATTTGATGAAGTCCTTGGAACTGGTGGATATAAAAAATTAGTTGAGGCTTACTAAGCTATACAATATCAACATTTGGTTTTGTAAGAATACATTTCTATCTTCAAATCTTTAAAATATAGGTAGTTAAAAGAATCGAAAAATTTATAGCACACCAAAATGCTCAACAAATATCTCGTTGAAACGGTATAAGAAGATTGATGTAATATACATCCCTCTTACCGTTTGATGATCCAATAGTATAAAATCTCGATCGAAAAGAGAGAGAGAGAGAGAGAGAGAGAGAGAGAGAAAAAAACGACGAGCTAAATTTTTAAAGCAAGCAAAATCAAACGCTCCCATTCGTGCACTTACACGATCACATATTTTTCCCCGAAGTAAGCGCATATAAAAAACGAAGCAAAATCCACACGGAATGGAAATAAAGATCCAATTGGCTTTAGCACCCCGTGGAAGGATACTGTCGGTAGCAAATCCCTACCCCCCAAGCAGAACCTGATTCACCGTGAAAGCAGAAGGAAAATGGAGAAGGAAAAAAATCCTTTCCACAGGGGATTTGTTCCATTTTCCGTACCGAAGCGATTCCTCTCGGAGCAGTCGATAGGGAGGTTGGTTTGAGTCTTTTTTTCTCTTATTTTGGTTTCTACTGTTTGTCTCCTTGCTGTGCAGGAATAAGTAATGATATGCTCTTCGTGTGATTGGCATGATGGGAGCATTATTGGAGTTGCCGTCGTCAACTATTAGCTTCATAGTAGGTTAGTAGAGACGCCATCAGGGTGGATGAAATAGTTTCCATGGTATTGTGGGGATTGTGGGACATTGATCTACGCTTTCCAGGAAGCTTTCTGCTATCGGCTGACATTCGGTTTGCTACCATCATTTCCATACGTAACGAACCACTGGAACAAATGACATAGTTATTTGTTGTACAGATTGATGGCGGCATTGGAGCATTGCGTTTCTCTTCCGATTTGTATTGAAATTTATCTTCTGCCCGAATATTGGACGGGTTTCTGTGGACAAAGATGTCGGCAATCGAAGGGTGAGCGAGTGGAACATTATTTGACAGCTATCAATGGTTTAGTTTGTTTGACAAATACCGTATGTCCGATTGTATAGAATGTGGTGCGTGTCTGTAGACCATTTCCGATGATCTGCCAATATTGAGGTGAAAGCAAACCCCTCACTAGGAAGGGTAATGCATAATTCAGTAAAGGAACCTAAACCATAACGTCATTCACGTGTTCGCCCGTGGGACGTGTTCGTGCTCGTATCGAAGCGTGGTAAATGCCATAAGCAAATTGCGTTAATGGCCACACTCTACAATGAAGTGCAAATGGAGTGCAAAATGGTGGAGAGAATGGTGCTGCCCATAACCGTACAAAACTGTCCCCGTCCGCTAAACGCAACATGCTATTCAGCCATTTCGGAAAAGGCTTTATACTGTGGTGGTGTAAGAGGTGTCCGTTGGTGAGGTTAGTGTTGTACAGGAACGCAACGCTAGTTTGTTGACAGTACCAGATGGAGAAGGACCAACGGGCGTTTCTGATAGGGTTACAAAGGAACCTAAAATTGAATATCCACTGGCACTGCACTGCCTAAGAAAGCGTTGCCTAGTGGTGGTGCCGCTAGTGTAAGCATTTAAGCCACGTTGTCGTTCCGGAGAAGATGTTTGCTTTGAAGGCAAAAATCATATTTCACCCTGCTTGAACAGAAGGATTGGACGATGATGATGTTAGGTGTGGAAAGTTGTGTGTCTTAAGTGCTTGTCATATGATGATGATGATGTTGTCTGCATGTGGGACTTGAATTGCAGCTGTTGTACCAACGGCACGGCAGACAGTCACATACTCCATTAAATAGAAATGCAAGATGTGTCCGGGGAAAAGTCCTTCAACACAACGACACTGGAGGATGATAGCATTTGATCAATTATTACTCCGGGTTATGATGGCACTTTTCAACATGATCAGAATGCCAGTTGTTTAATAACGACTAGTAACAATTATTTCATGGCTTGTAAGAGTACAAGAAACTCTTATAAATATTCCCTTTTACTGATTAAAAACAAACAATCCGTTCCGCACTACTTAGTGGATTGAAGGATCATCGATAGTCGATCCCAATCGAACGTTACATTCCCTAATTGGTTCTTAATCGTCCGGCAGTGATGCTGCTACTGATGTTTGTGCTACCCCGGAAAGTGTCGGCGCCTTAATTGCCCAACTGGGAACAAACACTTCCGGGAAGGTGAGCATGAGATAAAATAATTCACGCCAGTTCGCTACCGTCCTCCTCAGGCACACTTTCCGTGCCGGTGGATATTTGATACTGGCCGTTACATAGAAGCAACACCGAACAGTGTTCTGCGTTACGGCGGGAGATATCTCAGTTTGATTGGAGATTGAATTATTTTTCAATTAAAAACTTTCTCCCAGAAAATGATGCACGTTCCCGTACGGAATCACTTAGCTGCTTAGTGATGCTGATGCCGATGGTTTCGGCTGGTACCCAGACACAAAAAAAGAACCGATCTAACGAGCCGAGAAAACTTGATGGTCGGCTGCGAACGGTGGTGATGGAAAAACGAACCATCGGTTAGGGAACGCTTCATTGACTCCTCAGTCACTCGAAGGCCAGCATAATCCTTTCCAGCTTCACACCAGCATCAGCTGTCGAGATGAAGTAGAATTAAAAGTAAACCCGTACCGTCTGGCCGGTGGCCATGTTCCTGGAAAAAGAACCTTCTTGCTGCTCCCTCTGTGTGCTTTCTAACTTGTTCCTACTTTTTTGTTCTACGTTATCGAAGTTGTGTAATTGTTTGCAGTGGTCGTAGAGATTTGAGCTTTGCGGAGAACTTTCCAAACCAATGTTAGGTGCTAGGATAGTCACAAAACGGTACGATAAAAAAGATAAAATCGAACGGTCACATTTCCCCCCTTTATTTGCTTTATTTCTTTTATATTCTACCCACGTGATGAGAAAAAGTCCCGTGAAAAAGGGGGCGATAAATGAAGTTAATTTTTCTTCCGAGCTGGCAAATTGAATTGCTACCCTTGTGGTACCATATCCGTAGCAGAATCTTGTTTTAACTGTACGAAACATAAAATGGCAAAACGTCGAAACCAATCAAAATCGATGGAAGAGCGAAAAATGTCGAACTAAAGTGAGCAAATGAAATCGTGGCGTAATCTTTACCGATATATTTGATGGATGTTAGAATGAAAAGGTAAGCAATACTATGTGGCCATTTTGTATGAACAAAAGAATAGACTCAGATAGATAGATATTTTGTGAGGTTTGTTTTGAGTGGTCAGTGGTAAAGACACTCCGATCACTTTCTATAGTTGCATCGTAAATTTATATATTATTGCGTAGCATCGAATACCTTTACTCCAACAATCGACTCTTATACTAGGTCAATCGGAACTCTTTAAGCTAAACAGTCAGTGGAAAAATATGAAATGAATATGATCAATGTTCGGTAAGTAAAAAAAAGGTACAGAAGTCCTAGAAGCTATCATAAATAATTAAATATATATGAGTTCTCCTTCAGAAATAAGAGAAATGGCTTCACATTTCTTAAGAAGAAGGTTTCAAATTCCTTGGATTGGATAAAAATATAAGGTTGTAGTAAGCTAAAATCATAGGAAAACAGATATGTCCTTAGACATTTCCAAACTTTTTCATTTGTCTTGTAATCAAATTTGTTTTGTATTTTCATGTTTTTGAATGAAAGAACGAACATTTTATACTACATATATGAACCAATTGCACCAAAAATCGAGAATAGAAAGTGTTCATAGTGTATCACCTGTTAAATCTTTCATTTTCTTTTCAGCATCCATTTACCATTACAAATAGCGTGACATGATAGCTCTGTCAGCATTTTTCTTCCCGCTAAAAGGAACTGTGAAAAGATCCACTCATAAAATAAAGAACCATCGCACTCTATCACACTCTATCCACTGCTCATCTGCTTGCCCGACTTAAACTTAAGGGTCGAAATAAGTGATGATAAACGAGTGGTGTTACCGTTGAGGTGCAAATGTCGCCCAGTCAGGTGAAAAGATTGCTCACAAATGAATGTAAAATGTAATAAATTTGAACCTTTTTCACCCGGTTCGTGATGGTTGCGCGAGGATGTTGCTTTAAACAAATGGGATTCGGGCGATCCCACCGTTCGGTGTGAAAATGGGGAATGAAAAAAGGCATTTTTAGCTTTATGCTCCGATTATGAAAATGATATATTTCGTACAAAAAATGTGCAACGTTAGGAATTCTTACGGATGCTTCCTAAAGGTTTCAAAACGGTTGACCTACGGTCACAGGGTACGGTACCGTCACGGTGGATTGCGATAAATTTTATTGACTTCTTGTGCATCCACATTGCATGAACTTTTCATTCGCAATCTGGCAAGACGGGTCTGACACAAACGGGTAAATTGATTCTGCCAACCAGGTGCATGGAAAGTGGGACAAGTTTTGGGAAAAGTTTGCCCCATACTTTATTATAGTTCGTCTATTACCGTGCGTGTACCGTTCGGTAAATCACATCGAATTCAATGTAATTATAAACTTGTTCTAGCAAAACTCTTGAAACGGTACTTAAAATTGAAACTTTCCATTCGGGAACATCAATGTGCACGCTAAGATATGCAATCTTGCATCAGCAGAACGTGATTTTAACGTCATTTGTCGATGATGAATCTTGGTAAAATGACGTTTGCTTCACAAGATATCGTTCTCGTGCTCGTGGTGCTGGTGTTGAATGTAGGAAAAATCCAATTATACACTCCAATGCTAGCAAGTGCAACGATAAGGATGATGACTCTCCGGCCCGTATAGTGGTTTGAAAAGAGGATGAGCAGTCCTTTCCTTTCTTTTGTGCACGCTAATTGCAAGTTTTACCACCTAGCAGAAAAGATAGCGAATAGAGGATGGGAAATGCTTTAAGTCGCTTTTGCCATCTTTTAAATAGGCTCTAATTGCATCTGCAGTAAGACTTTTCGGGAGGATAGACGGCTTATTCGACCAGTTGTAAACCCAACCATTCTCATCCATAGCCCATTTCTCATAGCCTCAAATGGTAGTAGCGTGTAATTTATCTCAATTAAAGTACCATACCCTTGGTTCTGAGCAACGGCTCGGAAGGTTTTTGAACGAGCAAAATGAAGCCCATTTTGCTTTCTTCTTTTGCATACTATAAAACTCGGCCCCATAAAAACTGCTATCGACTAGGGTGTAGAACATTCATTAAACGTGCTGTGCGGGCCCGGATAAAATGACGGTGCAGTTGTTGTAGATTTTAATTATTCAAATTAAATGCCTTCTTCCGGTTTCTTGCTTCCCGGTCATTTGGTGGAGATGGAGGCGATTTGGAAGTGCGGTGGTTTGTGAAGATGTTTTGATGAAGGTAATTCATTTGATGTTGCTTTCCAGGAGATAAACATTGGTTACATAAATATTAAATTATTTACGAATTTTGAAAGTAAATTGAATTATTTTGCCTTTCGTTTCCTTTTAAAAATATCTGTTCCATAGTTTCACAAAGAAACGTTTACCAAAAGATCAACAAGAATAGGTTTATGATAAACATCTTGCATTGATATTCTTATCATCCCAAAAATCAGACATTATACCATAAGTCATTGCTGATTTCATCTCACAACCTCATCCAAAAATATTGCCCCCAAACAGCTCAAACTTCAACTCCAAATGTTAATCCAATTTCGTTGGGTCCATTCCACATCGATGCCTTTTTATGTTTTCCCTGTCGTTTAGGAATATACTGTTCTTTTATACATAAATCCCAGACGGTTTCTTGTCTACCTTTTAAAGGGATTTTCTTTCAATATTTCAATCACTCCAAAGCGGTACGACGGAAAAATCTAGCGAAGAAAAGCCAGTAGTTCATTTTGCGATCACCTTTCCTATGTTAAAGGGATGTGTTGTACCGAAAAAAATAAAGAGAGCGCGAAGGCTGATCAATCCAGTCAGTCCCAAAAAAGAAAGGCGAAGGATTTCCAATTATGGAACCATTTTTTACCGCATCCATAAAGGTCGATTATTGGGTGGGCCATTTTTTTCCTTCCTGTCCCACCCATAGCAGTGAACCGAGTGATTGATAAGGTAGGGAATGGTAAGAAATCAAATTTTACCATTCCTCGATCTTTCGCCAGAAGGTTACACCGAAAGGGAAAAGCGTCACAATGACTAAGAAACGACTGTTTACCTTTGTCGGGGTTTTTGGCTCCCGAAAATCAGCACCTTTTTTGTGACTTTCCTCCCCATCCAAAAAAGGAACACAAGCGAAAGAAAGAGAGAAAGAAGTGTAACACAATTTTTAAACCATGATTAAGTTTTTCTTTTACAGCGACCCGCGTGTAGAAAATACTTCACCATCGGACGGAAAGCAAATAAAGCAAACGCACACACACCTAAAAGAGCGTCTACAGAGCATGAAACGGAAGCTAAAATTAAGCATTCATCGTGATCGATAAGCGGCAACGTGGCGAGTGTAATCTAAACTTCGACGAACCTTTTTCCACCAACGTTCAGTAGGTGGAGCAGCACGCCGTAGAAGTAGTACGCCGTTACTATTGATCCGTGAAATTAAGAATCAAATTTTCGGGCAATGAATAAATTTCAAAACATTGCGATGGATCAACCTTCGCGAGGGCGTGCTTGCTGGAAAGTGTTGAAAGCGACTAAATGGTGTAGGACGAACAGGATGAAGGATAAGAAAAATTAACTGTGTTGCTTACATAGCGCGAATTTCGCAATGCTGTGTGCTGTGAGTGAAAGGAATTGTGTTTTTATAGCTTTTCCTAAGTTTATTACAGTTCGTAGCAAAACTTTAAAGGAAGCTTTTTTATACAATATGACGAATAATTTGATGGGTACAAAGAGAATTTTGTTCTACAAAAATAAAGTTCGATTAAAATATTTTACAACATACAACATCGTACATTACATTAAAAAAGTATAAATTATAAATAGGTATACTACTATATATAAAAAATATGTACCGAACTGTAAAGATGGCGTCATGGTATGTAGCCGTGTGTACATGTCGCTTTTCTGTGAGTCACTTTATCTTTCTACGTAACTAATTTTTCTTTTCCCCCTTTAGTCCTGCTTCCGGATGAGTGAAACGTAAGAAAACGATGGAAAAGCATGTTATTTTGATGATGAGCAAGAAAATTGAGGAATGTGATGGTGATTCCCTTTGATAACAGGAAGCAACTCATTCGGTAAGCAATTTATGTTTTCCTTAGCTTAGATTAATTCTTCCCTCCTTCTTGCTTGCGCTCTTACGTTTCCCCGATGTTTGTGATATGTTAATCAGTCTGGAGAAAGTTTTAGACCCACGATAAAGATGTTTCCCTTTTTCCAAAAGTTCTAACCATGCTCGTCAAACATGACAAACATTCTGATTTTCTCATCTTTCATACCAAACCGCCTTTACTTTGCGGCGGGAAGGCAAAGGTAGGAATTGAAATTTGTAAAGAATTTTAATCCTGGCAGATGAAATTCGGGATGCTTCTAACAACTCGTTTCGAAAACCGAGAACGTTGGTACTTTCGTCGAATTTGACTGAGCTGAAAGTCATAGTTTTTTTTTCATCGAAAACATGTGAGTTTGTGAGAAAGGATACCTTCTTTGGGGAAAATGCAGCTTACTTCCTGTCAAACTCTTTCTCCGGCTTCTTGCTCCGGCCAGACCGTCAGCTTGCGCAGTGCGGTGAATTTATCACACTGAAAGTCGCATCCAAAATGGGTGATGCATTACAAAACAAAATGGACGGTTGGCCAAGAGCGAGCGGGTATGCCGGTGCTTTGTTTGTTTGCCAAATTTATTATCCACAAACACGAAACTTTTACCAACCGGAGGGCTGCAAGGATGGTGCCGTGTTTGTGTTTTGTGTGTGTTTTTTTCTCTTTCTAGTTTTAGTTTTGCCGAAGGCTGTCGGAATGCTTTCGTTTGTTTTTTAGGAAAATATTTGTTGATATCATGTTTTGGTGAATGGAGAATTAATGTACGGAATGAGCATAGTTTTATGTTGCAAATTATAAGACGAGCAGCATTATTACGCTTGTGAGAAATTATTTCTTTCCAAAGTTTTGATAAATTGGAAACGTTTGAAATCGGAAAGATTGTTCTTTTTCGTTTACTAATCATTGTAAGTTATGAAAGTTTTATTTCCCTCCCCACCATGCAATTGGATTATTCACCCATTCCAAAAAGGTGGTAAATTATTTCGATCCAAAGGACGAATGAAAATTGCATTAGAAATGAGTTAAATGAAGCATTCGGTGCGGCAAAACGGTCTGATTAGTGTTTTTTTTTTGTATAAATTGCAACGAAGCAGTAATTTCAACGAACAATTCTAGCAAACTAACTGCTCATTTTGAGTGCAAAGTATGTGTGGTCTACAGAAACAATGAAAAAAAAACCTTCCATGCTTGTGAACTATTTGCCTGACGCAGTACATCCTGTACCTGGAGAATAAAGCTTCAAGCGTACGAAAGGTGTTGCAGCTGGAGGTTTTTTCCACACCCGAAGGCAAAATTGGCATTTCATTAGCAGTCATGAGAAGCGGTAGAACCGAGTGCGGCAAATTCCTCAACCATTCGGTATTGGGGCTTAAGGAATGGAATGTGAAATGAATTGTTCGTTGCAAATGAGGTCTTTGTAACGGGTGTGGTGCGGAGAAAGGATTCAATTTAAAGCTTAGTTAATTTTCTATAAAGACCACTTGCTTGAAGCACTTCAGTATGAAGTAAATAAATCTACATTGGAAACATAAAATTTGTTTATTGAATAAATCCTAACGTAACGGGGAAAATCCAATGGGAAAAGAGAAAAGCTTCCGGTGATGAAAAGATGATAAAATTTCATTACACGTCACGATTCATTTCCATCTAAATGGTATAGCAAAAGTGTTAATGTTTCCCTTTTTCCTTTGGCGTAATTTATTTACTCCGGCTTTCACATGACGTCCATTTCTGGAGTTTGAAGGTGTAAAACGCATCCCACTAGAATCACCCACTCAAGCGTTCGCGTTTCGGCCGTCAGCTGTCTAACGAACCTCTAATGCGAGGATTATTTATTTTATTTTTGCTTTACCACGAACCAGGGAGCAAAAGATTTCCTGGATCGGTGGTTCACCGCCTATGACCGTCCGGAAAGCGCCAAAGGCCTTTACCATACGTCAGCGATAAGATTTAACGATGTTGAATAATTTATGATGGATCGAATGACCTCCAGTAGGTGAATCGGCGCAGGACGGACGAGTGTGAAACGACATTGGACATGCCAGAAACTTTGCAACTTTGCATGATGGGTGGATATTTTTTTCCCCTGTTCGTTGTGCCTCTGCTACAAAACTTTGCTCATCAGTGAATGAAGAGAACGAGTGGAAAAAAACCACACACAGAGGGAAAAAGAAAAGAAGAGACATCCTAGCGGTTCGCATAGTCGAAATGTCCTTCTGCTTGGGTCACATTCCATCCTGCCGTATGGTGACTTGTAATGCGCAAAAAATGAATGGCATTCGTGGCATCGCTTCCTATCTACGAGTCATTCGAGGTTCCGGAATTTGGACGTCTGTTTGGATATTTTTTTTGCTTCTTTCTTTATGCACTGCTTTCCGCAGTAAGAGAGATAAGCCACGGCTAACGTGGCTGAAGCTTGTGCTAGAAAAGGTTTGTGCGCGTATCGTTTATACTGTACCACTGGAAGGAAGTAGTTTGCAAACGGAAGGATACGTGTGTCCCAAAAAATGTTCCACGCCCCTTAGTAACTTCACAAATAAAAGCACGTGGAAACATTGAAGCAAAAGCCTCCCTTCCCAAAAAAAGGGTTTATGTGTTGAAAGCGAGACGAAAAAGGGTGTACGGAGACGAGATTTTTATGAGTCGCTGGAAAGCGGCAGCAACAAAAAAAGAATCAAGAATCTAGGTCGAAGGGTAGCACAACACCGGTCGTCAAACTTCTTAGGCTTGGGACTGCGATGTTAAAGGGCAACAGTGACTGAAAAAAAAATAAAAATATGAAACGTGTAGAACATATTCTAAATGTGAAGAATTCCCTTTATTTTCCTTCGCAACATGCTGGTTCAAACTCAAACCGACAATATTCACGTTTTAGGGTACGCATCCATAACGAGCTTTAACAAATGAGGGCGCAGCTTTGCGAGAGATGAAGCTTTAGCCGAGGATGAGCTGGCATGAGAGCGTGATAATAAGCGTCGAAAGTCGAAAAGGGATTAGTGAGTGGATTTGGGCGGCTTCGTCGGCAAGCTGTTTTCTACTATCAGCAACCTTCTGTGCCCGTTTGGTGAGATATTTTTAAGCTACAGAGCTGTATGTAGGTAATCTTATCGAAAAATGGACTAAATTATAAGACAGAAGAAGCGGAAAACGGAAAGCTCCATTGTGTGGCTTTTTTGTTGTTGGCGTAGTTAATGGAGAAGCAAAACTTATGAATAATTCATGCAACGATAAGAAACATTCGGTGTACATCTTTACCAGGGAAAGAATCATCGGAAGTAGACCATTCTGGACAACATGTTTCTAAATAATGCCAACTTCCAAAGATACCATCTATCGCTTTTGTGGGTGTGAGTCTAACCCACCAGCTTTTCCGGTTTTCTTCCTTCCCATTCATCAAATGGCTAAATGTGAAAATAAAAAGAAAAGATTTATCGTGACCGAGCAGCTGATCTTTACTGAGTTTTGCAAAATGTTGCCGGTAAGAGCAGAAACGGGAAGGGAAGTCCGTTGTTTCTTGGTTGCACAATTTCAATTACAATCTCTCCCAAAACAAAGACACGATCGAAGTTTGATACTGTCGTTTGATTCTCCAAAGGGCTCACTTCTTCTTTTTCGACTACAAGAACATCTGTTCGTGGTAATGTCGATTGTGGATTGTGTTTTTTCTGTTTTTCGTACCGGGCAGCATTGTTTTCCTTTCGTCTTTTACTCCATGAAGACTGTAAAATGAATCAACATGCAGCTAAAGTTCTACCCCCACGGACCATGGTGCAGCAGTTCCTTTTCCCCAGGGGTCCATGGAATACTGAAGGGAGGAAAATATGCTTTCCCGGGCAGAAAGATTGTCGTGCGGTTGCGTTTCTTATGTTGCTTCTATTTTGCGGTATTTCGTTTGGTTTAGTTCTCGGTTATATGTTCACATTGCTCGGAAGATGCAAGTTTTTCCCTCTATCAGCAGCACTGATTGCGCTTTGTCGTCTCTTCCTGGTACGGGCAGTGTCTTTTTCCTTAGGGGATCATTCAAATATAGCGTAACAGGAGAAGGGAGGGAGAGCAAGGTGGCCACTACCAGCTTCCTGCGTTACCTTTTTCTACGATAGCGAGGAAATGGGGTAAAAATTAACAATTTTTGCGTTACGGAATTGTTGATTCATCCCTTAGAAAGATTAACCCTTCAACAGTTTGGGGTAATTTATGTTTTTTTTGCTCTCCTTGATGTACAACTTTAATGAGTTTGGTAGTAAAAGTTTTGTCGCTTCTGATCGTTGGTTGGTGGCGTTATTTTAATATCCTTTACGGTGGAAGAAAAGCGAGGTAATAGATGGGAAGGAAAAGTTGTCTTATAAGTAAATTTTTCTACGAAATAAATTTGTTTTTTCAGTTTTTTTTTCTTGGTGAGACAATCTTCAAGAATTCCTCGAATATTAAAATGCCTGCAAACACACAACTTTTATTATTATTTTTTTAATCGAAAGAATAATATATTTCCGTCCTCGTAACGAGAAGAAAATTTGGTTCGTGTAGCAGTGTCCTACCCGAACGATCGAACTTTCCAACATATCACGAGTATATCCTTAGAATGATGTATGTCGGGACGAGTCGATCGATTCGGTCGTCTACAATAGTTGGGAAAGTTTAATTAATTTTTTGGGTTTACATTTCGCGTTCCTAGCTTTGTGTAACGATGTGTGCCGATGGACCGGCGGAGAACGTTGAATGGTGAATGGGTTGCACCGAAAAAGGGGGAATCCATTTCAGCATCATTTAATAGAAGCTCATTTCAGAACTGGATGACAAAAGAATTTTCCTCCAGTGAGACTAAACCAGCGGAAAGTGGCTCCCAGCTTGATGTTTAATTTTAAGTAGGATTATTTCACCGACTGAATGGTACAATTGTCTAGGTGGAAAGGTATTGTCATGCGTGGACGAGATGTTCCTCGAATAAGAGGATTAAAGTATTGTTCTAGCTGCGAGCAAAAATGGCGCTTCACGTACCAGACTGCTTAATGCTTTCATTTCCACTCGCAAACAAAAAAGAATAAGCACCAGGAGGCCGTTTTTCCATTACGCGATGAAAAGGTCAGCTTTCCCTAGTGTTCTGCGCGTGGCGCACTATTAACATACTTAAACAGTAATCGAGCGCCTGCAACAGCTGCAATGATAGTAAACCCTGGTACGGTAAGGTTTCCTTTTATGAGGGTAAATAAATCTTTTAGTATCGCATTTCCAAATAACATTATACACAATTCTAGGCGAAGGCGATTTACGAGCGCATTTTACTGTTGTTGGCTCGTAAAAAGTCATCAATATCGGTGGTTTACACTGATGCCTGGCTGATCTGGCTACCGGCCAAAGTTTGATTGGCTTTTGATTTCCTAGTCCGGTGGGTGTGTGGCTCACTGTGGGATCATTAGGGAAAGTCCAGCAAATGGCTACACGAGTGAATGAGGCCACAAATCAACTGTACAATGATATTCGAAATTTGATAATACTTTGATGCGTTTAAAGTAGCAGTATTTAAAACAAATTCTTACGGTGAGAAATCCATTTCTAAAAGAAGGGAAATGAAACTTATAACACGAAACAATCTTCACGCTACCGCGTTAGATAGTTTAAAAACTTCCAAAAGTTAAGGAATATTTGGTGTAAAGTTTAATAATTTGGATGGAGAGTAGGGGTGGTCTTTAAAAAGAGTGAAAATGCTTTACATCGATAAGTCTTGCTTTCGCTTTAAGTCTTGCTTCAAGAGATACATACAATCTGTTTGACTCTAATCTTGGTGTTTGTAGAATAATTTATTTGATTTAAAGAATTTTCCGTTTTATCATTTTTTTCTCTTCACAAAACAGGCATTTTCATTTACTGTTAAATTTCTGCAAAACCATACGTTTAATTACCATTCGTGACGTGGGTTGTAAAATTGCTGTTGACACCTCCTGGAAGGTTTTCTTCCCACCCAAAATCAACGGCTTTTGTGTGAATAACTCGCTGGATTATTTGATTACATTTGGAATATTTCACCAGCGACAGCCGTTGGTGGGTTGGGCTTTTTGTTTTCCGCACGTGAGTAAAACGATATTATGCCGTTTTACGATGTCACTCACAGATAATAAACAATGTACGCTATCAAGGGTAGCGCCATGATCATGATGATGATGTGAGGCCATGGAAAGGATAATGTTTCCGATAGGATTAGGGTTACTGTAGGGAGCTTTTCATTAGCCACCGGTAGGATAGTTTGGAGCTGCTTGTAATGTGAGAGAGTTCCAATGAACAAATGTGAGGAACCCAAGAGCAAATAAAGATATAATTATTAACCCAGCACAACAACTTAATCTAAAACTCTCTAGTTCGGATGGCAATCTTGTATAAAAGCAATATTTCGAATGTAATCGTTGTCATTGTCATTAGATTTTACACATCCATTAGTAAAAGATGTGACTGAAAGTAGCAAAAATAAAGAACTGCCGCTGTTTCATTGTGAAACAGACACCAACCACAGTTTCTTAGCAACTTGCGCTCGGGTAACCTTATTTCTATTTCTACTTCCAACAAAAGCACGAAACAGTATCAAATCGGTTTCCATAAAAATCAAATCCACATTTCCATCCAAACACCTTTCGGAATAGGATCTTTTCATTCCATTTATTCAAATTTTTCCTACACTTTCCTTCAGTTGTGGCGCAAAAAGAGGTCTGTTCAACGAAATAAGAGACTTCCTTTAGGTTGCCAGCATCCGAGCACGGTTCGTATGTACATTTGAGTTTTACATTTTTATTTCTCTCTTTACTTATCGTACAGCTCCGTAAACCATCTGCTTCGTAAAAAGGCGCTGCTGTAACTGACTTCTAGTGATTGCCGTAACCATTCGAACTCTCCCGCAACCTTTCCAATAGCCGACAGCCAAGGTATTCAATTTCCCGTAAATATTTTCCTTCCCTTTCGAGCCACCAACCGTAACCGGTGCCAGTCCAGATCGAAACGGACATTCTGGAAGCAACAAAATAGGTGAAAATTCTTGTCCTTCATACCACGAACCGGTTGCTACCAAGCAACCCGTGCATGGTCCGTACGAAGCGAATGGACGGTTTCGCTTCCGTTTCATGCTGTACGGGTTTTGTGTCTAGCAACGGTGGAAAAAGTTGCTATTTTTCAAGCATTTCCTTAGCTTCTCGGGTTTCATTTCCGGCATGCAGTGGAAGGAATTTTCATCCTGTTGAGTTCACTTTCTTTTCCTTAGCTTTCCTTTCCTTGGTTTCAAATAGAGATGAGAATAACAACTCTTTTTAATGAATCAACTCAGAGTGAATGAGTCGTTAATACGAATCAGCTCTATTAACGATTGCATTTTGCTTTACTTATTATCTTTCGTCTGTTGTGGGTAGTGTTGGGTCAAGTAGCTCTTTTGCAAGAGTGGAGCGCACCGCTCTCGCTCTCTAAAGTGTGCGGTGCACTTGAGCTAGCTCCACACGGAGCGCTGCACACAGGAGCGATTGTGCGATGCGCTCCCAGCAGCGAAGTTTCGCACCACAAGGAGCGCTGCACGTGATTGCTGCGATACAGCTACCTCTTTTTTCCGTGAGCTGTGTGGGAGGGAGCACAATAAGATGATCGGAGCAAATGAAATACCTCTTTCGCTCTTGGCCCACCAGCTGTAGCCTTAGGAAATTTTCTTTTTTTTGAATGTTTTTTATTCTTTTTTAGTTTTTTTATTTTTTTTTTAATTTAAAGCATTATTTGAGTCAAAAGAAACACATTGCAAAAAATTCGCATTAAAATACATCAATTTTTATAATTTTGCTAAATGACTCAAAAAAATGGCAAGGGTTAAGCCTTATGAAATTTTCGAGTTAAAATTTTTTTTCTGATTTTTTATTCTATTTTTAATTTAAAGCATTATTTGAGTGAATAGAAACACATTGCAACAAATTTGCATGAAAATATATCACATTTATAAATTTTGCTAAATTGCTCAAAAATGAGGAAAATTTTACATTTTCTCAAACAGGGTATGGAACTTGGTTCCTCGAATAACTTCCGGCACGGACACCTGAGAGCATGGCCGTCCAAGAAGAAAATCTAGCCATTATTGCCATCTATCGACCACAGGTTAAAGAGTGGTGATCCGTTGGATACCGACCGAGTTATAGGCAATACTTGGTGCAAAAATGAGGAAAATTTTACATTTTCTCAAACAGGGTAAGGAACTTGGTTCCTCGAATAACTTCCGGCGCGGACACCTGAGAGCATGGCCGTCCAAGAAGAAAATGTAGCCATTGTTGCCATCTATCGACCACAGGTTAAAGATTGGCGATCCGTTGTATACGGACCGAGTTATAGGCAAAACTTGGTGCAAAAATGAGGAAAATTTTACATTTTCTCAAACAGGGTAAGGAACTTGGTTCCTCGAATAACTTCCGACTCGGACACCTGAGAGCATAGCCGTCCAAGAAGAAAATGTAGCCATTGTTGCCATCTATCGACCACAGGTTAAAGATTGGCGATCCGTTGGATACGGACCGAGTTATAGGCAAAACTTGGTGCAAAAATGAGGAAAATTTTACATTTTCTCAAACATGGTAAGGAACTTGGTTCCTCGAATAACTTCCGACTCGGACACCTGAGAGCATAGCCGTCCAAGAAGAAAATGTAGCCATTGTTGCCATCTATCGACCACAGGTTAAAGATTGGCGATCCGTTGGATACGGACCGAGTTATAGGCAAAACTTGGTGCAAAAATGAGCCTTAGTAAATTTTCTTTTTTTTGAATTTTTTGATTTTTTGATTATTTTTCACTCTTTTTTTTATTTAAAGCATTACTTGAGTGAAAAGAAACACATTGCAACCAATTGGCATTAAAATAAATCAATTTCATTTTTTTTGCAAAATTTCTCAAAAAAAACGTAAGGGGTAAGCCTTATGAAATTTTCGAGTTGAAAATTTTTTAAAGTTTTTTTTCTGATTTTTTATTCTATTTTTAATTTAAAGCATTATTTGAGTGAAAAGAAACACATTGCAACAAATTTGCATGAAAATATATCACATTTATAAATTTAGCTAAATTACTCAAAAATGACCAAAATTTTACATTTTCTCAAACAGGGTAAGGAACTTGGTTCCTCGAATAACTTCCGGCCCGGACACCTGAGAGCATGGCTGTCCAAGAAGAAAATGTAGCCATTGATGCCATCTATCGACCACAGGTTAAAGATTAGCGATTCGTTGGAAACCGACCGAGTTATAAGCAAAATTTTGTGCAACAATGAGGAAAATTTTATATTTTCTCAAACAGGGTAAGGAACTTGGTTCCTCGAATAACTTCCGACCCGGACACCTGAGAGCATGGCCGTCCAAGAAGAAAATGTAGCCATTGTTGCCATCTATCGACCACAGGTTAAAGATTGGCGATCCGTTGGATACGGACCGAGTTATAGGCAAAACTTGGTGCAAAAATGAGCCTTAGTAAATTTTCTGTTTTTTGAATTTTTTGATTTTTTTATTATTTTGCACTATTTTTTTTATTTAAATCATTACTTGAGTGAAAAGAAACACATTGCAACCAATTGGCATTAAAATAAATCAATTTCATTTTTTTTGCAAAATTTCCCAAAAAAAACGTAAGGGGTAAGCCTTATGAAATTTTCGAGTTGAAAATTTTTGTAAATTTTTTTTCTGATTTTTTATTCTATTTTTAATTTAAAGCATTATTTGAGTGAAAAGAAACACATTGCAACAAATTTGCATGAAAATATATCACATTTATAAATTTTGCAAAAATGCTCAAAAATGAGGAAAATTTTACATTTTCTCAAACAGGGTAAGGAACTTGGTTCCTCGAATAACTTCCGGCCCGGACACCTGAGAGCATGGCTGTCCAAGAAGAAAATGTAGCCATTGATGCCATCTATCGACCACAGATTAAAGATTGGCAATCCGTTGGATACGGACCGAGTTATAGGCAAAACTGGGTGCAACAATGAGGAAAATTTTACATTTTCTCAAACAGGGTAAGGAACTTGGTTCCTCGAATAACTTCCGACCCGGACACCTGAGAGCATGGCCGTCCAAGAAGAAAATGTAGCCATTGTTGCCATCTATCGACCACAGGTTAAAGATTGGCGATCCGTTGGATACGGACCGAGTTATAGGCAAAACTTGGTGCAAAAATGAGCCTTAGTAAATTTTCTGTATTTTTGAATTTTTTGATTTTTTGATTATTTTTCACTCTTTTTTTTATTTAAAGCATTACTTGAGTGAAAAGAAACACATTGCAACCAATTGGCATTAAAATAAAACAATTTCATTTTTTGCAAAAATTCTCAAAAAAACGTAAGGGGTAAGCCTTATGAAATTTTCGAGTTGAAAATTTTTTAAAATTTTTTTTGTGATTTTTTATTCTATTTTTAATTTAAAGCATTATTTGAGTGAAAAGAAACACATTGCAACAAATTTGCATGAAAATATATCACATTTATAAATTTTGCAAAAATGCTCAAAAATGAGGAAAATTTTACATTTTCTCAAACAGGGTAAGGAACTTGGTTCCTCGAATAACTTCCGGCCCGGACACCTGAGAGCATGGCTGTCCAAGAAGAAAATGTAGCCATTGATGCCATCTATCGACCACAGGTTAAAGATTAGCGATCCGTTGGATACCGACCGAGTTATAAGCAAAATTTTGTACAACAATGAGGAAAATTTTACATTTTCTCAAACAGGGTAAGGAACTTGGTTCCTCGAATAACTTCCGACCCGGACACCTGAGAGCATGGCCGTCCAAGAAGAAAATGTAGCCATTGTTGCCATCTATCGACCACAGGTTAAAGATTGGCGATCCGTTGGATACCGACCAAGTTATAAGCAAAATTTCGTACAACAATGAGGAAAATTTTACATTTTCTCAAACAGGGTAAGGAACTTGGTTCCTCGAATAACATAAATCTTTAACACAGGTTAAAGATTGGCGATCCGTTGGATACGGACCGAGTTATAGGCAAAACTTGGTGCAAAAATGAGCCTTAGTAAATTTTCTTTATTTTTGAATTTTTTGATTTTTTGATTATTTTTCACTCTTTTTTTTATTTAAAGCATTACTTGAGTGAAAAGAAACACATTGCAACCGATTGGCATTAAAATAAAACAATTTCATTTTTTTGCAAAAATTCTCAAAAAAACGTAAGGGGTAAGCCTTATGAAATTTTCGAGTTGAAAATTTTTTAAAATTTTTTTTCTGATTTTTTATTCTATTTTTAATTTAAAGCATTATTTGAGTGAAAAGAAACACATTGCAACAAATTTGCATGAAAATATATCACATTTATAAATTTTGCAAAAATGCTCAAAAATGAGGAAAATTTTACATTTTCTCAAACAGGGTAAGGAACTTGGTTCCTCGAATAACTTCCGGCCCGGAGACCTGAGAGCATGGCTGTCCAAGAAGAAAATGTAGCCATTGATGCCATCTATCGACCACAGGTTAAAGATTAGCGATCCGTTGGATACCGACCGAGTTATAAGCAAAATTTTGTACAACAATGAGGAAAATTTTACATTTTCTCAAACAGGGTAAGGAACTTGGTTCCTCGAATAACTTCCGACCCGGACACCTGAGAGCATGGCCGTCCAAGAAGAAAATGTAGCCATTGTTGCCATCTATCGACCACAGGTTAAAGATTGGCGATCCGTTGGATACGGACCGAGTTATAGGCAAAACTTGGTGCAAAAATGAGCCTTAGTAAATTTTCTTTTTTTTGAATTTTTTGATTTTTTTATTATTTTGCACTATTTTTTTATTTAAATCATTACTTTAGTGAAAAGAAACACATTGCAACCAATTGGCATTAAAATAAATCAATTTCATTTTTTTTGCAAAAATTCTCAAAAAATCGTAAGGGGTAAGCCTTATGAAATTTTCGAGTTGAAAATTTTTATTAAATTTTTTTTCTGATTTTTTATTCTATTTTTAATTTAAAGCATTATTTGAGTGAAAAGAAACACATTGCAACAAATTTGCATGAAAATTTATCACATTTATAAATTTTGCTAAATTGCTCAAAAATGACCAAAATTTTACATTTTCTCAAACAGGGTAAGGAACTTGGTTCCTCGAATAACTTCCGACCCGGACACCTGAGAACATGGCTGTCCAAGAAGAAAATGTAGCCATTATTGCCATCTATCGACCACAGGTTAAAGATTGGCGATCCGTTGGATACGGACCGAGTTATAGGCAAAACTTGGTGCAAAAATGAGCCTTAGTAAATTTTCTGTTTTTTTGAATTTTTTGATTTTTTTATTATTTTGCACTATTTTTTTTATTTAAATCATTACTTGAGTGAAAAGAAACACATTGCAACCAATTGGCATTTAAATAAATTAATTTCATTTTTTTGCAAAATTTCCCAAAAAAAAACGTAAGGGGTAAGCCTTATGAAATTTTCGAGTTGAAAATTTTTGTAAATTTTTTTTCTGATTTTTTATTCTATTTTTAATTTAAAGCATTATTTGAGTGAAAAGAAACACATTGCAACAAATTTGCATGAAAATATATCACATTTATAAATTTTGCAAAAATGCTCAAAAATGACCAAAATTTTACATTTTCTCAAACAGGGTAAGGAACTTGGTTCCTCGAATAACTTCCGGCCCGGACACCTGAGAGCATGGCCGTCCAAGAAGAAAATGTAGCCATTGTTGCCATCTATCGACCACAGGTTAAAGATTGGCAATCCGTTGGATACGGACCGAGTTATAGGCAAAACTTGGTGCAACAATGAGGAAAATTTTACATTTTCTCAAACAGGGTAAGGAACTTGGTTCCTCGAATAACTTCCGACCCGGACACCTGAGAGCATGGCCGTCCAAGAAGAAAATGTAGCCATTGTTGCCATCTATCGACCACAGGTTAAAGATTGGCGATCCGTTGGATACGGACCGAATTATAGGCAAAACTTGGTGCAAAAATGAGCCTTAGTAAATTTTTATATTTTTGATTTTTTTGATTTTTTGATTATTTTTCACTCTTTTTTTTATTTAAAGCATTACTTGAGTGAAAAGAAACACATTGCAACCTATTGGCATTAAAATAAAACAATTTCATTTTTTTGCAAAAATTCTCAAAAAAACGTAAGGGGTAAGCCTTATGAAATTTTCGAGTTGAAAATTTTTTAAAATTTTTTTTCTGATTTTTTATTCTATTTTTAATTTAAAGCATTATTTGAGTGAAAAGAAACACATTGCAACAAATTTGCATGAAAATATATCACATTTATAAATTTTGCTAAATTGCTCAAAAATGAGGAAAATTTTACATTTTCTCAAACAGGGTAAGGAACTTGGTTCCTCGAATAACTTCCGGCCCGGACACCTGAGAGCATGGCTGTCCAAGAAGAAAATGTAGCCATTGATGCCATCTATCGACCACAGGTTAAAGATTAGCGATCCGTTGGATACCGACCGAGTTATAAGCAAAATTTTGTACAACAATGAGGAAAATTTTACATTTTCTCAAACAGGGTAAGGAACTTGGTTCCTCGAATAACTTCCGACCCGGACACCTGAGAGCATGGCCGTCCAAGAAGAAAATGTAGCCATTGTTGCCATCTATCGACCACAGGTTAAAGATTGGCGATCCGTTGGATACGGACCGAGTTATAGGCAAAACTTGGTGCAAAAATGAGCCTTAGTAAATTTTCTTTTTTTTTAATTTTTTGATTTTTTTATTATTTTGCACTATTTTTTTATTTAAATCATTACTTTAGTGAAAAGAAACACATTGCAACCAATTGGCATTAAAATAAATCAATTTCATTTTTTTTGCAAAAATTCTCAAAAAAACGTAAGGGGTAAGCCTTATGAAATTTTCGAGTTGAAAATTTTTGTAAATTTTTTTTCTGATTTTTTATTCTATTTTTAATTTAAAGCATTATTTGAGTGAAGAGAAACACATTGCAACAAATTTGCATGAAAATATATCACATTTATAAATTTAGCTAAATTGCTCAAAAATGACCAAAATTTTACATTTTCTCAAACAGGGTAAGGAACTTGGTTCCTCGAATAACTTCCGGCCCGGACACCTGAGAGCATGGCTGTCCAAGAAGAAAATGTAGCCATTGATGCCATCTATCGACCACAGGTTAAAGATTAGCGATCCGTTGGATACCGACCGAGTTATAGGCAAAACTTGGTGCAAAAATGAGCCTTAGTAAATTTTCTTTTTTTTGAATTTTTTGATTTTTTTATTATTTTGCACTATTTTTTTTATTTAAATCATTACTTGAGTGAAAAGAAACACATTGCAACCAATTGGCATTAAAATAAATCAATTTCATTTTTTTTGCAAAATTTCCCAAAAAAAACGTAAGGGGTAAGCCTTATGAAATTTTCGAGTTGAAAATTTTTGTAAATTTTTTTTCTGATTTTTTATTCTATTTTTAATTTAAAGCATTATTTGAGTGAAAAGAAACACATTGCAACAAATTTGCATGAAAATATATCACATTTATAAATTTTGCAAAAATGCTCAAAAATGAGGAAAATTTTACATTTTCTCAAACAGGGTAAGGAACTTGGTTCCTCGAATAACTTCCGGCCCGGACACCTGAGAGCATGGCTGTCCAAGAAGAAAATGTAGCCATTGATGCCATCTATCGACCACAGGTTAAAGATTAGCGATCCGTTGGATACCGACCGAGTTATAAGCAAAATTTTGTACAACAATGAGGAAAATTTTACATTTTCTCAAACAGGGTAAGGAACTTGGTTCCTCGAATAACTTCCGACCCGGACACCTGAGAGCATGGCCGTCCAAGAAGAAAATGTAGCCATTGTTGCCATCTATCGACCACAGGTTAAAGATTGGCGATCCGTTGGATACCGACCGAGTTATAAGCAAAATTTCGTACAACAATGAGGAAAATTTTACATTTTCTCAAACAGGGTAAGGAACTTGGTTCCTCGAATAACATAAATCTTTAACACAGGTTAAAGATTGGCGATCCGTTGGATACGGACCGAGTTATAGGCAAAACTTGGTGCAAAAATGAGCCTTAGTAAATTTTCTTTATTTTTGAATTTTTTGATTTTTTGATTATTTTTCACTCTTTTTTTTATTTAAAGCATTACTTGAGTGAAAAGAAACACATTGCAACCGATTGGCATTAAAATAAAACAATTTCATTTTTTTGCAAAAATTCTCAAAAAAACGTAAGGGGTAAGCCTTATGAAATTTTCGAGTTGAAAATTTTTTAAAATTTTTTTTCTGATTTTTTATTCTATTTTTAATTTAAAGCATTATTTGAGTGAAAAGAAACACATTGCAACAAATTTGCATGAAAATATATCACATTTATAAATTTTGCAAAAATGCTCAAAAATGAGGAAAATTTTACATTTTCTCAAACAGGGTAAGGAACTTGGTTCCTCGAATAACTTCCGGCCCGGAGACCTGAGAGCATGGCTGTCCAAGAAGAAAATGTAGCCATTGATGCCATCTATCGACCACAGGTTAAAGATTAGCGATCCGTTGGATACCGACCGAGTTATAAGCAAAATTTTGTACAACAATGAGGAAAATTTTACATTTTCTCAAACAGGGTAAGGAACTTGGTTCCTCGAATAACTTCCGACCCGGACACCTGAGAGCATGGCCGTCCAAGAAGAAAATGTAGCCATTGTTGCCATCTATCGACCACAGGTTAAAGATTGGCGATCCGTTGGATACGGACCGAGTTATAGGCAAAACTTGGTGCAAAAATGAGCCTTAGTAAATTTTCTTTTTTTTGAATTTTTTGATTTTTTTATTATTTTGCACTATTTTTTTATTTAAATCATTACTTTAGTGAAAAGAAACACATTGCAACCAATTGGCATTAAAATAAATCAATTTCATTTTTTTTGCAAAAATTCTCAAAAAATCGTAAGGGGTAAGCCTTATGAAATTTTCGAGTTGAAAATTTTTGTAAATTTTTTTTCTGATTTTTTATTCTATTTTTAATTTAAAGCATTATTTGAGTGAAAAGAAACACATTGCAACAAATTTGCATGAAAATTTATCACATTTATAAATTTTGCTAAATTGCTCAAAAATGACCAAAATTTTACATTTTCTCAAACAGGGTAAGGAACTTGGTTCCTCGAATAACTTCCGACCCGGACACCTGAGAACATGGCTGTCCAAGAAGAAAATGTAGCCATTATTGCCATCTATCGACCACAGGTTAAAGATTGGCGATCCGTTGGATACGGACCGAGTTATAGGCAAAACTTGGTGCAAAAATGAGCCTTAGTAAATTTTCTGTTTTTTTGAATTTTTTGATTTTTTTATTATTTTGCACTATTTTTTTTATTTAAATCATTACTTGAGTGAAAAGAAACACATTGCAACCAATTGGCATTTAAATAAATTAATTTCATTTTTTTGCAAAATTTCCCAAAAAAAACGTAAGGGGTAAGCCTTATGAAATTTTCGAGTTGAAAATTTTTGTAAATTTTTTTTCTGATTTTTTATTCTATTTTTAATTTAAAGCATTATTTGAGTGAAAAGAAACACATTGCAACAAATTTGCATGAAAATATATCACATTTATAAATTTTGCAAAAATGCTCAAAAATGACCAAAATTTTACATTTTCTCAAACAGGGTAAGGAACTTGGTTCCTCGAATAACTTCCGGCCCGGACACCTGAGAGCATGGCCGTCCAAGAAGAAAATGTAGCCATTGTTGCCATCTATCGACCACAGGTTAAAGATTGGCAATCCGTTGGATACGGACCGAGTTATAGGCAAAACTTGGTGCAACAATGAGGAAAATTTTACATTTTCTCAAACAGGGTAAGGAACTTGGTTCCTCGAATAACTTCCGACCCGGACACCTGAGAGCATGGCCGTCCAAGAAGAAAATGTAGCCATTGTTGCCATCTATCGACCACAGGTTAAAGATTGGCGATCCGTTGGATACGGACCGAATTATAGGCAAAACTTGGTGCAAAAATGAGCCTTAGTAAATTTTTATATTTTTGATTTTTTTGATTTTTTGATTATTTTTCACTCTTTTTTTTATTTAAAGCATTACTTGAGTGAAAAGAAACACATTGCAACCTATTGGCATTAAAATAAAACAATTTCATTTTTTTGCAAAAATTCTCAAAAAAACGTAAGGGGTAAGCCTTATGAAATTTTCGAGTTGAAAATTTTTTAAAATTTTTTTTCTGATTTTTTATTCTATTTTTAATTTAAAGCATTATTTGAGTGAAAAGAAACACATTGCAACAAATTTGCATGAAAATATATCACATTTATAAATTTTGCTAAATTGCTCAAAAATGAGGAAAATTTTACATTTTCTCAAACAGGGTAAGGAACTTGGTTCCTTGAATAACTTCCGGCCCGGACACCTGAGAGCATGGCTGTCCAAGAAGAAAATGTAGCCATTGATGCCATCTATCGACCACAGGTTAAAGATTAGCGATCCGTTGGATACCGACCGAGTTATAAGCAAAATTTTGTACAACAATGAGGAAAATTTTACATTTTCTCAAACAGGGTAAGGAACTTGGTTCCTCGAATAACTTCCGACCCGGACACCTGAGAGCATGGCCGTCCAAGAAGAAAATGTAGCCATTGTTGCCATCTATCGACCACAGGTTAAAGATTGGCGATCCGTTGGATACGGACCGAGTTATAGGCAAAACTTGGTGCAAAAATGAGCCTTAGTAAATTTTCTTTTTTTTTAATTTTTTGATTTTTTTATTATTTTGCACTATTTTTTTATTTAAATCATTACTTTAGTGAAAAGAAACACATTGCAACCAATTGGCATTAAAATAAATCAATTTCATTTTTTTTGCAAAAATTCTCAAAAAAACGTAAGGGGTAAGCCTTATGAAATTTTCGAGTTGAAAATTTTTGTAAATTTTTTTTCTGATTTTTTATTCTATTTTTAATTTAAAGCATTATTTGAGTGAAGAGAAACACATTGCAACAAATTTGCATGAAAATATATCACATTTATAAATTTAGCTAAATTGCTCAAAAATGACCAAAATTTTACATTTTCTCAAACAGGGTAAGGAACTTGGTTCCTCGAATAACTTCCGGCCCGGACACCTGAGAGCATGGCTGTCCAAGAAGAAAATGTAGCCATTGATGCCATCTATCGACCACAGGTTAAAGATTAGCGATCCGTTGGATACCGACCGAGTTATAGGCAAAACTTGGTGCAAAAATGAGCCTTAGTAAATTTTCTTTTTTTTGAATTTTTTGATTTTTTTATTATTTTGCACTATTTTTTTTATTTAAATCATTACTTGAGTGAAAAGAAACACATTGCAACCAATTGGCATTAAAATAAATTAATTTCATTTTTTTGCAAAATTTCCCAAAAAAAACGTAAGGGGTAAGCCTTATGAAATTTTCGAGTTGAAAATTTTTTAAAATTTTTTTTCTGATTTTTTATTCTATTTTTAATTTAAAGCATTATTTGAGTGAAAAGAAACACATTGCAACAAATTTGCATGAAAATATATCACATTTATAAATTTTGCTAAATTGCTCAAAAATGACCAAAATTTTACATTTTCTCAAACAGGGCAAGGAACTTGGTTCCTCGAATAACTTCCGACCCGGACACCTGAGAGCATGGCCGTCCAAGAAGAAAATGTAGCCATTGTTGCCATCTATCGACCACAGGTTAAAGATTGGCGATCCGTTGGATACCGACCGAGTTATAGGCAAAACTTGGTGCAAAAATGAGCCTTAGTAAATTTTCTTTTTTTGAATTTTTTGATTTTTTGATTATTTTGCACTATTTTTTTTATTTAAATCATTACTTGAGTGAAAAGAAACACATTGCAACCAATTGGCACTAAAATAAATCAATTTCATTTTTTTTGCAAAATTTCCCAAAAAAACGTAAGGGGTAAGCCTTATGAAATTTTCGACTTGAAAATTTTTTTAAATTTTTTTTGTGATTTTTTATTCTATTTTTAATTTAAAGCATTATTTGAGTGAAAAGAAACACATTGCAACAAATTTGCATGAAAATATATCACATTTATAAATTTAGCTAAATTACTCAAAAATGACCAATATTTTACATTTTCTCAAACAGGGTAAGGAACTTGGTTCCTCGAATAACTTCCGACCCGGACACCTGAGAGCGTGGCCGTCCAAAAAGAAAATGTAGCCATTGTTGCCATCTATCGACCACAGGTTAAAGATTGGCGATCCGTTGGATACGGACCGAGTTATAGGCAAAACTTGGTGCAAAAATGAGCCTTAGTAAATTTTCTTTTTTTTGAATTTTTTGATTTTTTTATTATTTTGCACTATTTTTTTATTTAAATCATTACTTGAGTGAAAAGAAACACATTGCAACCAATTGGCATTAAAATAAATCATTTTCATTTTTTTTGCAAAAATTCTCAAAAAAACGTAAGGGGTAAGCCTTATGAAATTTTCGAGTTGAAAATTTTTTAAAATTTTTTTTCTGATTTTTTATTCTATTTTTAATTTAAAGCATTATTTGAGTGAAAAGAAACACATTGCAACAAATTTGCATGAAAATATATCACATTTATAAATTTTGCTAAATTGCTCAAAAATGACCAAAATTTTACATTTTCTCAAACAGGGTAAGGAACTTGGTTCCTCGAATAACTTCCGGCCCGGACACCTGAGAGCATGGCTGTCCAAGAAGAAAATGTAGCCATTGTTGCCATCTATCGACCACAGGTTAAAGATTGGCGATCCGTTGGATACAGACCGAGATATAAGCAAAACTTGGAGCAAAAATGAGCCTTAGTAAATTTTTATATTTTTGAATTTTTTGATTTTTTGATTATTTTTCACTCTTTTTTTTATTTAAATCATTACTTGAGTGAAAAGAAACACATTGCAACCAATTGGCAATAAATCCGTTGGATACAGACCGAGTTATAAGCAAAACTTGGAGCAAAACTGAGCCTTAGTAAATTTTTATATTTTTGAATTTTTTGATTTTTTGATTATTTTTCACTCTTTTTTTTATTTAAATCATTACTTGAGTGAAAAGAAACACATTGCAACCAATTGGCATTAAAATAAATCAATTTCATTTTTTTTTGCAAAATTTCCCACAAAAAACGTAAGGGGTAAGCCTTATGAAATTTTCGAGTTGAAAATTTTTGTAAATTTTTTTTCTGATTTTTTATTCTATTTTTAATTTAAAGCATTTTTTGAGTGAAAAGAAACACATTGCAACAAATTTGCATGAAAATTTATCACATTTATAAATTTTGCTAAATTGCTCAAAAATGACCAAAATTTTACATTTTCTCAAACAGGGTAAGGAACTTGGTTCCTCGAATAACTTCCGGCCCGGACACCTGAGAGCATGGCCGTCCAAGAAGAAAATGTAGCCATTGTTGCCATCTATCGACCACAGGTTAAAGATTAGCGATCCGTTGGATACGGACCGAGTTATAGGCAAAACTTGGTGCAAAAATGAGCCTTAGTAAATTTTCTTTTTTTGAATTTTTTGATTTTTTTATTATTTTGCACTATTTTTTTTATTTAAAACATTACTGGAGTGAAAAGAAACACATTGCAACCAATTGGCATTAAAATAAATCAATTTCATTTTTTTTGCAAAATTTCTCAAAAAAAACGTAAGGGGTAAGCCTTATGAAATTTTCGAGTTGAAAATTTTTAAAGTTTTTTTTCTGATTTTTTATTCTATTTTTAATTTAAAGCATTATTTGAGTGAAAAGAAACACATTGCAACAAATTTGCATGAAAATATATCACATTTATAAATTTTGCTAAATTGCTCAAAAATGACCAAAATTTTACATTTTCTCAAACAGGGTAAGGAACTTGGTTCCTCGAATAACTTCCGGCCCGGACACCTGAGAGCATGGCTGTCCAAGAAGAAAATGTAGCCATTGATGCCATCTATCGACCACAGGTTAAAGATTGGCGATCCGTTGGATACGGACCGAGTTATAGGCAAAACTTGGTGCAAAAATGAGGCTTAGTAAATTTTCAGTTTTTTTGAATTTTTTGATTTTTTTATTATTTTGCACTATTTTTTTATTTAAATCATTACTTCAGTGAAAAGAAACACATTGCAACCAATTGGCATTAAAATAAATCAATTTCATTTTTTTTGCAAAATTTCCCAAAAAAAAACGTAAGGGGTAAGCCTTATGAAATTTTCGAGTTGAAAATTTTTTAAAATTTTTTTTCTGATTTTTTATTCTATTTTTAATTTAAAGCATTATTTGAGTGAAAAGAAACACATTGCAACAAATTTGCATGAAAATATATCACATTTATAAATTTTGCTAAATTGCTCAAAAATGACCAAAATTTTACATTTTCTCAAACAGGGTAAGGAACTTGGTTCCTCGAATAACTTCCGGCCCGGACACCTGAGAGCATGGCTGTCCAAGAAGAAAATGTAGCCATTGATGCCATCTATCGACCACAGGTTAAAGATTGGCAATCCGTTGGATACGGACCGAGTTATAGGCAAAACTGGGTGCAACAATGAGGAAAATTTTACATTTTCTCAAACAGGGTAAGGAACTTGGTTCCTCGAATAACTTCCGACCCGGACACCTGAGAGCATGGCCGTCCAAGAAGAAAATGTAGCCATTGTTGCCATCTATCGACCACAGGTTAAAGATTGGCGATCCGTTGGATACGGACCGAGTTATAGGCAAAACTTGGTGCAAAAATGAGGCTTAGTAAATTTTCTGTTTTTTTGAATTTTTTGATTTTTTTATTATTTTGCACTATTTTTTTTATTTAAATCATTACTTCAGTGAAAAGAAACACATTGCAACCAATTGGCATTAAAATAAATCAATTTCATTTTTTGTGCAAAAATTCTCTAAAAAACGTAAGGGGTAAGCCTTATGAAATTTTCGAGTGGAAAATTTTTTTGAAATTTTTTTCAGAATTTTTATTCTTTTTTTAATTTAAAGCATTATTTGAGTGAAAAGAAACACATTGCAACAAATTTGCATGAAAATATATCACATTTATAAATTTTGCAAAAATGCTCAAAAATGACCAAAATTTTACATTTTCTCAAACAGGGTAAGGAACTTGGTTCCTCGAATAACTTCCGGCCCGGACACCTGAGAGCATGGCTGTCCAAGAAGAAAATGTAGCCATTGTTGCCATCTATCGACCACAGGTTAAAGATTGGCAATCCGTTGGATACGGACCGAGTTATAAGCAAAATTTTGTGCAACAATGAGGAAAATTTTACATTTTCTCAAACAGGGTAAGGAACTTGGTTCCTCGAATAACTTCCGACCCGGACACCTGAGAGCATGGCCGTCCAAGAAGAAAATGTAGCCATTGTTGCCATCTATCGACCACAGGTTAAAGATTGGCGATCCGTTGGATACGGACCGAGTTATAGGCAAAACTTGGTGCAAAAATGAGGCTTAGTAAATTTTCTGTTTTTTTGAATTTTTTGATTTTTTTATTATTTTGCACTATTTTTTTTATTTAAATCATTACTTCAGTGAAAAGAAACACATTGCAACCAATTGGCATTAAAATAAATCAATTTCATTTTTTTTGCAAAATTTCCCAAAAAAAACGTAAGGGGTAAGCCTTATGAAATTTTCGAGTTGAAAATTTTTTAAAATTTTTTTCTGATTTTTTATTCTATTTTTAATTTAAAGCATTATTTGAGTGAAAAGAAACACATTGCAACAAATTTGCATGAAAATATATCACATTTATAAATTTTGCAAAAATGCTCAAAAATGACCAAAATTTTACATTTTCTCAAACAGGGTAAGGAACTTGGTTCCTCGAATAACTTCCGGCCCGGACACCTGAGAGCATGGCTGTCCAAGAAGAAAATGTAGCCATTGTTGCCATCTATCGACCACAGGTTAAAGATTGGCAATCCGTTGGATACGGACCGAGTTATAGGCAAAACTGGGTGCAACAATGAGGAAAATTTTACATTTTCTCAAACAGGGTAAGGAACTTGGTTCCTCGAATAACTTCCGACCCGGACACCTGAGAGCATGGCCGTCCAAGAAGAAAATGTAGCCATTGTTGCCATCTATCGACCACAGGTTAAAGATTGGCGATCCGTTGGATACGGACCGAGTTATAGGCAAAACTTGGTGCAAAAATGAGCCTTAGTAAATTTTTATATTTTTGAATTTTTTGATTTTTTGATTATTTTTCACTCTTTTTTTTATTTAAAGCATTACTTGAGTGAAAAGAAACACATTGCAACCGATTGGCATTAAAATAAAACAATTTCATTTTTTTGCAAAAATTCTCAAAAAAACGTAAGGGGTAAGCCTTATGAAATTTTCGAGTTGAAAATTTTTTAAAATTTTTTTTGTGATTTTTTATTCTATTTTTAATTTAAAGCATTATTTGAGTGAAAAGAAACACATTGCAACAAATTTGCATGAAAATATATCACATTTATAAATTTTGCAAAAATGCTCAAAAATGAGGAAAATTTTACATTTTCTCAAACAGGGTAAGGAACTTGGTTCCTCGAATAACTTCCGGCCCGAACACCTGAGAGCATGGCTGTCCAAGAAGAAAATGTAGCCATTGATGCCATCTATCGACCACAGGTTAAAGATTAGCGATCCGTTGGATACCGACCGAGTTATAAGCAAAATTTTGTACAACAATGAGGAAAATTTTACATTTTCTCAAACAGGGTAAGGAACTTGGTTCCTCGAATAACTTCCGGCCCGGACACCTGAGAGCATGGCTGTCCAAGAAGAAAATGTAGCCATTGATGCCATCTATCGACCACAGGTTGAAGATTGGCGATCCGTTGGATACGGACCGAGTTATAGGCAAAACTTGGTGCAAAAATGAGCCTTAGTAAATTTTCTTTTTTTGAATTTTTTGATTTTTTTATTATTTTGCACTATTTTTTTTATTTAAATCATTACTTGAGTGAAAAGAAACACATTGCAACCAATTGGCATTAAAATAAATCAATTTCATTTTTTTTGCAAAATTTCCCAAAAAAACGTAAGGGGTAAGCCTTATGAAATTTTCGAGTTGAAAATTTTTTAAAATTTTTTTTCTGATTTTTTATTCTATTTTTAATTTAAAGCATTATTTGAGTGAAAAGAAACACATTGCAACAAATTTGCATGAAAATATATCACATTTATAAATTTTGCAAAAATGCTCAAAAATGAGGAAAATTTTACATTTTCTCAAACAGGGTAAGGAACTTGGTTCCTCGAATAACTTCCGACCCGGACACCTGAGAGCATGGCCGTCCAAGAAGAAAATGTAGCCATTGTTGCCATCTATCGACCACAGGTTAAAGATTGGCGATCCGTTGGATACGGACCGAGTTATAGGCAAAACTTGGTGCAAAAATGAGCCTTAGTAAATTTTTATATTTTTGAATTTTTTGATTTTTTGATTATTTTTCACTCTTTTTTTTATTTAAAGCATTACTTGAGTGAAAAGAAACACATTGCAACCGATTGGCATTAAAATAAAACAATTTCATTTTTTTGCAAAAATTCTCAAAAAAACGTAAGGGGTAAGCCTTATGAAATTTTCGAGTTGAAAATTTTTTAAAATTTTTTTTGTGATTTTTTATTCTATTTTTAATTTAAAGCATTATTTGAGTGAAAAGAAACACATTGCAACAAATTTGCATGAAAATATATCACATTTATAAATTTTGCAAAAATGCTCAAAAATGAGGAAAATTTTACATTTTCTCAAACAGGGTAAGGAACTTGGTTCCTCGAATAACTTCCGGCCCGAACACCTGAGAGCATGGCTGTCCAAGAAGAAAATGTAGCCATTGATGCCATCTATCGACCACAGGTTAAAGATTAGCGATCCGTTGGATACCGACCGAGTTATAAGCAAAATTTTGTACAACAATGAGGAAAATTTTACATTTTCTCAAACAGGGTAAGGAACTTGGTTCCTCGAATAACTTCCGACCCGGACACCTGAGAGCATGGCCGTCCAAGAAGAAAATGTAGCCATTGTTGCCATCTATCGACCACAGGTTAAAGATTGGCGATCCGTTGGATACGGACCGAGTTATAGGCAAAACTTGGTGCAAAAATGAGCCTTAGTAAATTTTCTTTTTTTGAATTTTTTGATTTTTTTATTATTTTGCACTATTTTTTTTATTTAAATCATTACTTGAGTGAAAAGAAACACATTGCAACCAATTGGCATTAAAATAAATCAATTTCATTTTTTTTGCAAAATTTCCCAAAAAAACGTAAGGGGTAAGCCTTATGAAATTTTCGAGTTGAAAATTTTTTAAAATTTTTTTTCTGATTTTTTATTCTATTTTTAATTTAAAGCATTATTTGAGTGAAAAGAAACACATTGCAACAAATTTGCATGAAAATATATCACATTTATAAATTTTGCAAAAATGCTCAAAAATGAGGAAAATTTTACATTTTCTCAAACAGGGTAAGGAACTTGGTTCCTCGAATAACTTCCGGCCCGGACACCTGAGAGCATGGCTGTCCAAGAAGAAAATGTAGCCATTGATGCCATCTATCGACCACAGGTTGAAGATTGGCGATCCGTTGGATACGGACCGAGTTATAGGCAAAACTTGGTGCAAAAATGAGCCTTAGTAAATTTTCTTTTTTTGAATTTTTTGATTTTTTTATTATTTTGCACTATTTTTTTTATTTAAATCATTACTTGAGTGAAAAGAAACACATTGCAACCAATTGGCATTAAAATAAATCAATTTCATTTTTTTTGCAAAATTTCCCAAAAAAACGTAAGGGGTAAGCCTTATGAAATTTTCGAGTTGAAAATTTTTTAAAATTTTTTTTCTGATTTTTTATTCTATTTTTAATTTAAAGCATTATTTGAGTGAAAAGAAACACATTGCAACAAATTTGCATGAAAATATATCACATTTATAAATTTTGCAAAAATGCTCAAAAATGAGGAAAATTTTACATTTTCTCAAACAGGGTAAGGAACTTGGTTCCTCGAATAACTTCCGACCCGGACACCTGAGAGCATGGCCGTCCAAGAAGAAAATGTAGCCATTGTTGCCATCTATCGACCACAGGTTAAAGATTGGCGATCCGTTGGATACGGACCGAGTTATAGGCAAAACTTGGTGCAAAAATGAGCCTTAGTAAATTTTCTTTTTTTGAATTTTTTGATTTTTTTATTATTTTGCACTATTTTTTTTATTTAAATCATTACTTGAGTGAAAAGAAACACATTGCAACCAATTGGCATTAAAATAAATCAATTTCATTTTTTTTGCAAAATTTCCCAAAAAAACGTAAGGGGTAAGCCTTATGAAATTTTCGAGTTGAAAATTTTTTAAAATTTTTTTTCTGATTTTTTATTCTATTTTTAATTTAAAGCATTATTTGAGTGAAAAGAAACACATTGCAACAAATTTGCATGAAAATATATCACATTTATAAATTTTGCAAAAATGCTCAAAAATGAGGAAAATTTTACATTTTCTCAAACAGGGTAAGGAACTTGGTTCCTCGAATAACTTCCGGCCCGGACACCTGAGAGCATGGCTGTCCAAGAAGAAAATGTAGCCATTGATGCCATCTATCGACCACAGGTTAAAGATTAGCGATCCGTTGGATACCGACCGAGTTATAAGCAAAATTTTGTACAACAATGAGGAAAATTTTACATTTTCTTAAACAGGGTAAGGAACTTGGTTCCTCGAATAACTTCCGACCCGGACACCTGAGAGCATGGCCGTCCAAGAAGAAAATGTAGCCATTGTTGCCATCTATCGACCACAGGTTAAAGATTGGCGATCCGTTGGATACGGACCGAGTTATAGGCAAAACTTGGTGCAAAAATGAGCCTTAGTAAATTTTCTTTTTTTTTGAATTTTTTGATTTTTTTATTATTTTGCACTATTTTTTTATTTAAATCATTACTTGAGTGAAAAGAAACACATTGCAACCAATTGGCATTAAAATAAATCAATTTCATTTTTTTTGCAAAATTTTTCAAAAAAAAACGTAAGGGGTAAGCCTTATGAAATTTTCGAGTTGAAAATTTTTTAAAATTTTTTTTCTGATTTTTTATTCTATTTTTAATTTAAAGCATTATTTGAGTGAAAAGAAACACATTGCAACAAATTTGCATGAAAATATATCACATTTATAAATTTTGCTAAATTGCTCAAAAATTAACAAAATTTTACATTTTCTCAAACAGGGCAAGGAACTTTGTTCCTCGAATAACTTCCGACCCGAACACCTGAGAGCATGGCCGTCCAAGAAGAAAATGTAGCCATTGTTGCCATCTATCGACCACAGGTTAAAGATTGGCAATCCGTTGGATACGGACCGAGTTATAGGCAAAACTTGGTGCAACAATGAGGAAAATTTTACATTTTCTCAAACAAGGTAAGGAACTTGGTTCCTCGAATAACTTCCGACCCGGACACCTGAGAGCATGGCCGTCCAAGAAGAAAATGTAGCCATTGTTGCCATCTATCGACCACAGGTTAAAGATTGGCGATCCGTTGGATACGGACCGAGTTATAGGCAAAACTTGGTGCAAAAATGAGCCTTAGTAAATTTTCTTTTTTTTGAATTTTTTGATTTTTTTATTATTTTGCACTATTTTTTTATTTAAATCATTACTTGAGTGAAAAGAAACACATTGCAACCAATTGGCATTAAAATAAATCAATTTCATTTTTTTTGCAAAATTTTTCAAAAAAAAACGTAAGGGGTAAGCCTTATGAAATTTTCGAGTTGAAAATTTTTTAAAATTTTTTTTCTGATTTTTTATTCTATTTTTAATTTAAAGCATTATTTGAGTGAAAAGAAACACATTGCAACAAATTTGCATGAAAATATATCACATTTATAAATTTTGCAAAAATGCTCAAAAATGAGGAAAATTTTACATTTTCTCAAACAGGGTAAGGAACTTGGTTCCTCGAATAACTTCCGGCCCGGACACCTGAGAGCATGGCTGTCCAAGAAGAAAATGTAGCCATTGATGCCATCTATCGACCACAGGTTGAAGATTAGCGATCCGTTGGATACCGACCGAGTTATAAGCAAAATTTTGTACAACAATGAGGAAAATTTTACATTTTCTCAAACAGGGTAAGGAACTTGGTTCCTCGAATAACTTCCGACCCGGACACCTGAGAGCATGGCCGTCCAAGAAGAAAATGTAGCCATTGTTGCCATCTATCGACCACAGGTTAAAGATTGGCGATCCGTTGGATACGGACCGAGTTATAGGCAAAACTTGGTGCAAAAATGAGCCTTAGTAAATTTTCTTTTTTTTTTAATTTTTTGATTTTTTTATTATTTTGCACTATTTTTTTATTTAAATCATTACTTGAGTGAAAAGAAACACATTGCAACCAATTGGCATTAAAATAAATCAATTTCATTTTTTTTGCAAAATTTTTCAAAAAAAAACGTAAGGGGTAAGCCTTATGAAATTTTCGAGTTGAAAATTTTTTAAAATTTTTTTTCTGATTTTTTATTCTATTTTTAATTTAAAGCATTATTTGAGTGAAAAGAAACACATTGCAACAAATTTGCATGAAAATATATCACATTTATAAATTTTGCTAAATTGCTCAAAAATTAACAAAATTTTACATTTTCTCAAACAGGGCAAGGAACTTTGTTCCTCGAATAACTTCCGACCCGAACACCTGAGAGCATGGCCGTCCAAGAAGAAAATGTAGCCATTGTTGCCATCTATCGACCACAGGTTAAAGATTGGCAATCCGTTGGATACGGACCGAGTTATAGGCAAAACTGGGTGCAACAATGAGGAAAATTTTACATTTTCTCAAACAGGGTAAGGAACTTGGTTCCTCGAATAACTTCCGGCCCGGACACCTGAGAGCATGGCCGTCCAAGAAGAAAATGTAGCCATTGTTGCCATCTATCGACCACAGGTTAAAGATTGGCGATCCGTTGGATACGGACCGAGTTATAGGCAAAACTTGGTGCAAAAATGAGCCTTAGTAAATTTTCTGTTTTTTTGAATTTTTTGATTTTTGTATTATTTTGCACTATTTTTTTATTTAAATCATTACTTGAGTGAAAAGAAACACATTGCAACCAATTGGCATTAAAATAAATCAATTTTATTTTTTTTGCAAAATTTCTCAAAAAAAACGTAAGGGGTAAGCCTTATGAAATTTTCGAGTTGATAATTTTTTAAAATTTTTTTTCTGAATTTTTATTCTATTTTTAATTTAAAGCATTATTTGAGTGAAAAGAAACACATTGCAACAAATTTGCATGAAAATATATCACATTTATAAATTTTGCTAAATTGCTCAAAAATTAACAAAATTTTACATTTTCTCAAACAGGGCAAGGAACTTGGTTCCTCGAATAACTTCCGGCCCGGACACCGGAGAGCATGGCCGTCCAAGAAGAAAATGTAGCCATTGATGCCATCTATCGACCACAGGTTAAAGATTGGCGATCCGTTGGATACGGACCGAGTTATAGGCAAAACTTGGTGCAAAAATGAGCCTTAGTAAATTTTCTTTTTTTGAATTTTTTGATTTTTTTATTATTTTGCACTATTTTTTTTATTTAAATCATTACTTGAGTGAAAAGAAACACATTGCAACCAATTGGCATTAAAATAAATCAATTTCATTTTTTTTGCAAAATTTCCCAAAAAAACGTAAGGGGTAAGCCTTATGAAATTTTCGACTTGAAAATTTTTTAAAATTTTTTTTGTGATTTCTTATTCTATTTTTAATTTAAAGCATTATTTGAGTGAAAAGAAACACATTGCAACAAATTTGCATGAAAATATATCACATTTATAAATTTAGCTAAATTACTCAAAAATGACCAAAATTTTACATTTTCTCAAACAGGGTAAGGAACTTGGTTCCTCGAATAACTTCCGGCCCGGACACCTGAGAGCATGGCTGTCCAAGAAGAAAATGTAGCCATTGATGCCATCTATCGACCACAGGTTAAAGATTAGAGATCCGTTGGATACCGACCGAGTTATAAGCAAAATTTTGTGCAACAATGAGGAAAATTTTACATTTTCTCAAACAGGGTAAGGAACTTGGTTCCTCGAATAACTTCCGGCGCGGACACCTGAGAGCATGGCCGTCCAAAAAGAAAATGTAGCCATTGTTGTCATCTATCGACCACAGGTTAAAGATTGGCGATCCGTTGGATACGGACCGAGTTATAGGCAAAACTTGGTGCAAAAATGAGCCTTAGTAAATTTTCTTTTTTTGAATTTTTTGATTTTTTTTATTATTTTTCACTCTTTTTTTCATTTAAAGCATTACTTGAGTGAAAAGAAACACATTGCAACCGATTGGCATTAGAATAAAACAATTTCATTTTTTTTGCAAAAATTCTCAAAAAAACGTAAGGGGTAAGCCTTATGAAATTTTCGAGTTGAAAATTTTTTAAAAATTTTTTTCTGATTTTTTATTCTATTTTTAATTTAAAGCATTATTTGAGTGAAAAGAAACACATTGCAACAAATTTGCATGAAAATATATCACATTTATAAATTTTGCTAAATTGCTCAAAAATGAGGAAAATTTGACATTTTCTCAAACAGGGTAAGGAACTTGGTTCCTCGAATAACTTCCGGCCCGGACACCTGAGAGCATGGCTGTCCAAGAAGAAAATGTAGCCATTGTTGCCATCTATCGACCACAGGTTAAAGATTGGCAATCCGTTGGATACGGACCGAGTTATAGGCAAAACTGGGTGCAACAAAGAGGAAAATTTTACATTTTCTCAAACAGGGTAAGGAACTCGGTTCCTCGAATAACTTCCGGCGCGGACACCTGAGAGCATGGCCGTCCAAGAAGAAAATGTAGCCATTGTTGTCATCTATCGACCACAGGTTAAAGATTGGCGATCCGTTGGATACGGACCGAGTTATAGGCAAAACTTGGTGCAAAAATGAGCCTTAGTAAATTTTCTTTTTTTGAATTTTTTGATTTTTTTTATTATTTTTCACTCTTTTTTTCATTTAAAGCATTACTTGAGTGAAAAGAAACACATTGCAACCGATTGGCATTAGAATAAAACAATTTCATTTTTTTTGCAAAAATTCTCAAAAAAACGGAAGGGGTAAGCCTTATGAAATTTTCGAGTTGAAAATTTTTTAAAATTTTTTTTCTGATTTTTTATTCTATTTTTAATTTAAAGCATTATTTGAGTGAAAAGAAACACATTGCAACAAATTTGCATGAAAATATATCACATTTATAAATTTTGCTAAATTGCTCAAAAAAGACCAAAATCTTACATTTTCTCAAACAGGGGAAGGAACTTGGTTCCTCGAATAACTTCCGGCCCGGACACCTGAGAGCATGGCTGTCCAAGAAGAAAATGTAGCCATTGATGCCATCTATCGACCACAGGTTAAAGATTAGCGATCCGTTGGATACCGACCGAGTTATAAGCAAAATTTTGTGCAACAATGAGGAAAATTTTACATTTTCTCAAACAGGGTAAGGAACTTGGTTCCTCGAATAAATTCCGACCCGAACACCTGAGAGCATGGCCGTCCAAGAAGAAAATGTAGCCATTGATGCCATCTATCGACCACAGGTTAAAGATTGGCGATCCGTTGGATACGGACCGAGTTATAGGCAAAACTTGGTGCAAAAATGAGCCTTAGTAAATTTTCTTTTTTTGAATTTTTTGATTTTTTTTATTATTTTGCACTATTTTTTTTATTTAAATCATTACTTGAGTGAAAAGAAACACATTGCAACCAATTGGCATTAAAATAAATCAATTTCATTTTTTTTTGCAAAATTTCCCAAAAAAAACGTAAGGGGTAAGCCTTATGAAATTTTCGAGTTGAAAATTTTTTAAAATTTTTTTTGTGATTTTTTATTCTATTTTTAATTTAAAGCATTATTTGAGTGAAAAGAAACACATTGCAACAAATTTGCATGAAAATATATCACATTTATAAATTTTGCTAAATTGCTCAAAAAAGACCAAAATCTTACATTTTCTCAAACAGGGGAAGGAACTTGGTTCCTCGAATAACTTCCGGCCCGGACACCTGAGAGCATGGCTGTCCAAGAAGAAAATGTAGCCATTGATGCCATCTATCGACCACAGGTTAAAGATTAGCGATCCGTTGGATACCGACCGAGTTATAAGCAAAATTTTGTGCAACAATGAGGAAAATTTTACATTTTCTCAAACAGGGTAAGGAACTTGGTTCCTCGAATAACTTCCGACCCGGACACCTGAGAGCATGGCCGTCCAAGAAGAAAATGTAGCCATTGTTGCCATCTATCGACCACAGGTTAAAGATTGGCGATCCGTTGGATACGGACCGAGTTATAGGCAAAACTTGGTGCAAAAATGAGCCTTAGTAAATTTTCTTTTTTTTGAATTTTTTGATTTTTTTATTATTTTGCACTATTTTTTTATTTAAATCATTACTTGAGTGAAAAGAAACACATTGCAACCAATTGGCATTAAAATAAATCAATTTCATTTTTTTTGCAAAATTTCTCAAAAAAACGTAAGGGGTAAGCCTTATGAAATTTTCGAGTTGAAAATTTTTTAAAATTTTTTTTCTGATTTTTTATTCTATTTTTAATTTAAAGCATTATTTGAGTGAAAAGAATCACATTGCAACAAATTTGCATGAAAATATATCACATTTATAAATTTAGCTAAATTACTCAAAAATGACCAAAATTTTACATTTTCTCAAACAGGGTAAGGAACTTGGTTCCTCGAATAACTTCCGGCCCGGACACCTGAGAGCATGACTGTCCAAAAAGAAAATGTAGCCATTGATGCCATCTATCGACCACAGGTTGAAGATTGGCGATCCGTTGGATACGGACCGAGTTATAGGCAAAACTTGGTGCAAAAATGAGCCTTAGTAAATTTTCTTTTTTTTTTTAATTTTTTGATTTTTTTATTATTTTGCACTATTTTTTTATTTAAATCATTACTTGAGTGAAAAGAAACACATTGCAACCAATTGGCATTAAAATAAATCAATTTCATTTTTTTTGCAAAATTTCCCAAAAAAACGTAAGGGGTAAGCCTTATGAAATTTTCGACTTGAAAATTTTTTAAAATTTTTTTTGTGATTTTTTATTCTATTTTTAATTTAAAGCATTATTTGAGTGAAAAGAAACACATTGCAACAAATTTGCATGAAAATATATCACATTTATAAATTTAGCTAAATTACTCAAAAATGACCAAAATTTTACATTTTCTCAAACAGGGTAAGGAACTTGGTTCCTCGAATAACTTCCGGCCCGGACACCTGAGAGCATGGCTGTCCAAGAAGAAAATGTAGCCATTGTTGCCATCTATCGACCACAGGTTAAAGATTGGCGATCCGTTGGATACAGACCGAGTTATAAGCAAAACTTGGTGCAAAAATGAGCCTTAGTAAATTTTCTTTTTTTTGAATTTTTTGATTTTTTTATTATTTTGCACTATTTTTTTATTTAAATCATTACTTGAGTGAAAAGAAACACATTGCAACCAATTGGCATTAAAATAAATCAATTTCATTTTTTTTGCAAAATTTCTCAAAAAAAACGTAAGGGGTAAGCCTTATGAAATTTTCGAGTTGAAAATTTTTTAATTTTTTTTTTCTGATTTTTTATTCTATTTTTAATTTAAAGCATTATTTGAGTGAAAAGAAACACATTGCAACAAATTTGCATGAAAATATATCACATTTATAAATTTTGCTAAATTGCTCAAAAAAGACCAAAATCTTACATTTTCTCAAACAGGGGAAGGAACTTGGTTCCTCGAATAACTTCCGGCCCGGACACCTGAGAGCATGGCTGTCCAAGAAGAAAATGTAGCCATTGATGCCATCTATCGACCACAGGTTAAAGATTAGCGATCCGTTGGATACCGACCGAGTTATAAGCAAAATTTTGTGCAACAATGAGGAAAATTTTACATTTTCTCAAACAGGGTAAGGAACTTGGTTCCTCGAATAACTTCCGACCCGGACACCTGAGAGCATGGCCGTCCAAGAAGAAAATGTAGCCATTGTTGCCATCTATCGACCACAGGTTAAAGATTGGCGATCCGTTGGATACGGACCGAGTTATAGGCAAAACTTGGTGCAAAAATGAGCCTTAGTAAATTTTCTTTTTTTGAATTTTTTGATTTTTTTATTATTTTGCACTATTTTTTTATTTAAATCATTACTTGAGTGAAAAGAAACACATTGCAACCAATTGGCATTAAAATAAATCAATTTCATTTTTTTTGCAAAATTTCTCAAAAAAAACGTAAGGGGTAAGCCTTATGAAATTTTCGAGTTGAAAATTTTTTAAAATTTTTTTTCTGATTTTTTATTCTATTTTTAATTTAAAGCATTATTTGAGTGAAAAGAATCACATTGCAACAAATTTGCATGAAAATATATCACATTTATAAATTTAGCTAAATTACTCAAAAATGACCAAAATTTTACATTTTCTCAAACAGGGTAAGGAACTTGGTTCCTCGAATAACTTCCGGCCCGGACACCTGAGAGCATGGCTGTCCAAGAAGAAAATGTAGCCATTGATGCCATCTATCGACCACAGGTTAAAGATTGGCAATCCGTTGGATACGGACCGAGTTATAGGCAAAACTGGGTGCAACAAAGAGGAAAATTTTACATTTTCTCAAACAGGGTAAGGAACTTGGTTCCTCGAATAACTTCCGGCGCGGACACCTGAGAGCATGGCCGTCCAAGAAGAAAATGTAGCCATTGTTGTCATCTATCGACCACAGGTTAAAGATTGGCGATCCGTTGGATACGGACCGAGTTATAGGCAAAACTTGGTGCAAAAATGAGCCTTAGTAAATTTTCTTTTTTTGAATTTTTTGATTTTTTTTATTATTTTTCACTCTTTTTTTCATTTAAAGCATTACTTGAGTGAAAAGAAACACATTGCAACCGATTGGCATTAGAATAAAACAATTTCATTTTTTTTGCAAAAATTCTCAAAAAAACGTAAGGGGTAAGCCTTATGAAATTTTCGAGTTGAAAATTTTTGTAAATTTTTTTTGTGATTTTTTATTCTATTTTTAATTTAAAGCATTATTTGAGTGAAAAGAAACACATTGCAACAAATTTGCATGAAAATATATCACATTTATAAATTTTGCTAAATTGCTCAAAAAAGACCAAAATCTTACATTTTCTCAAACAGGGGAAGGAACTTGGTTCCTCGAATAACTTCCGGCCCGGACACCTGAGAGCATGGCTGTCCAAGAAGAAAATGTAGCCATTGATGCCATCTATCGACCACAGGTTAAAGATTAGCGATCCGTTGGATACCGACCGAGTTATAAGCAAAATTTTGTGCAACAATGAGGAAAATTTTACATTTTCTCAAACAGGGTAAGGAACTTGGTTCCTCGAATAACTTCCGACCCGGACACCTGAGAGCATGGCCGTCCAAGAAGAAAATGTAGCCATTGTTGCCATCTATCGACCACAGGTTAAAGATTGGCGATCCGTTGGATACGGACCGAGTTATAGGCAAAACTTGGTGCAAAAATGAGCCTTAGTAAATTTTCTTTTTTTGAATTTTTTGATTTTTTTATTATTTTGCACTATTTTTTTATTTAAATCATTACTTGAGTGAAAAGAAACACATTGCAACCAATTGGCATTAAAATAAATCAATTTCATTTTTTTTGCAAAATTTCTCAAAAAAAACGTAAGGGGTAAGCCTTATGAAATTTTCGAGTTGAAAATTTTTTAAAATTTTTTTTCTGATTTTTTATTCTATTTTTAATTTAAAGCATTATTTGAGTGAAAAGAATCACATTGCAACAAATTTGCATGAAAATATATCACATTTATAAATTTAGCTAAATTACTCAAAAATGACCAAAATTTTACATTTTCTCAAACAGGGTAAGGAACTTGGTTCCTCGAATAACTTCCGGCCCGGACACCTGAGAGCATGACTGTCCAAGAAGAAAATGTAGCCATTGATGCCATCTATCGACCACAGGTTGAAGATTGGCGATCCGTTGGATACCGACCGAGTTATAAGCAAAATTTTGTGCAACAATGAGGAAAATTTTACATTTTCTCAAACAGGGTAAGGAACTTGGTTCCTCGAATAACTTCCGACCCGGACACCTGAGAGCGTGGCCGTCCAAGAAGAAAATGTAGCCATTGTTGCCATCTTTCGACCACAGGTTAAAGATTGGTGATCCGTTGGATACCGACCGAGTTATAGGCAAAACTTGGTGCAAGCATGAGCCTTAGTAAATTTTCTTTTTTTTGAATTTTTTGATTTTTTGATTATTTTTCACTCTTTTTTTTATTTAAAGCACTACTTGAGTGAAAAGAAACACATTGCAACCAATTGGCATTAAAATAAATCAATTTCATTTTTTTTGCAAAATTTCTCAAAAAAAACGTAAGGGGTAAGCCTTATGAAATTTTCGAGTTGAAAATTTTTTAATTTTTTTTTTCTGATTTTTTATTCTATTTTTAATTTAAAGCATTATTTGAGTGAAAAGAAACACATTGCAACAAATTTGCATGAAAATATATCACATTTATAAATTTTGCTAAATTGCTCAAAAATGACCAAAATTTTACATTTTCTCAAACAGGGTAAGGAACTTGGTTCCTCGAATAACTTCCGGCCCGGACACCTGAGAGCATGGCTGTCCAAGAAGAAAATGTAGCCATTGATGCCATCTATCGACCACAGGTTAAAGATTAGCAATCCGTTGGATACGGACCGAGTTATAGGCAAAATTTTGTGCAACAATGAGGAAAATTTTACATTTTCTCAAACAGGGTAAGGAACTTGGTTCCTCGAATAACTACTGGCACAGACATCTGAGAGCGTGGCCGTCCAAGAAGAAAATGTAGCCATTGTTGCCATCTATCGACCACAGGTTAAAGATTGGCGATCCGTTGGATACGGACCGAGTTATAAGCAAAACTTGGTGCAAAAATGAGCCTTAGTAAATTTTTATATTTTTGAATTTTTTGATTTTTTGATTATTTTTCACTCTTTTTTATATTTAAATCATTACTTCAGTGAAAAGAAACACATTGCAACCAATTGGCATTAAAATAAATCAATTTCATTTTTTTTGCAAAATTTCCCAAAAAAAACGTAAGGGGTAAGCCTTATGAAATTTTCGAGTTGAAAATTTTTTAAAATTTTTTTTCTGATTTTTTATTCTATTTTTAATTTAAAGCATTATTTGAGTGAAAAGAAACACATTGCAACAAATTTGCATGAAAATATATCACATTTATAAATTTTGCAAAAATGCTCAAAAATGACCAAAATTTTACATTTTCTCAAACAGGGTAAGGAACTTGGTTCCTCGAATAACTTCCTGCCCGGACACCTGAGAGCATGGCTGTCCAAGAAGAAAATGTAGCCATTGATGCCATCTATCGACCACAGGTTAAAGATTAGCGATCCGTTAGATACCAACCGAGTTATAAGCAAAATTTTTGTGCAACAATGAGGAAAATTTTACATTTTCTCAAACAGGGTAAGGAACTTGGTTCCTCGAATAAATTCCGACCCGGACACCTGAGAGCATGGCCGTCCAAGAAGAAAATGTAGCCATTGTTGCCATCTATCGACCACAGGTTAAAGATTGGCGATCCGTTGGATACGGACCGAGTTATAGGCAAAACTTGGTGCAAAAATGAGCCTTAGTAAATTTTCTTTATTTCGAATTTTTTGATTTTTTTATTATTTTGCACTATTTTTTTTATTTAAATTATTACTTTAGTGAAAAGAAACACATTGCAACCAATTGGCATTAAAATAAATCAATTTCATTTTTTTTGCAAAATTTCCCAAAAAAAACGTAAGGGGTAAGCCTTATAAAATTTTCGAGTTGAAAATTTTTTAAAATTTTTTTTCTGATTTTTTATTCTATTTTTAATTTAAAGCATTTTTTGAGTGAAAAGAAACACATTGCAACAAATTTGCATGAAAATATATCACATTTATAAATTTTGCTAAATTTCCCAAGGAAAAGCCAATAGCCTTAGGAATTTTTCAAGTTGGAGTGCATCGCACGATCGCTCCTGCGTGCAGCTGTGCTCCTGCTGTTCACAATAAGATAAGCGGAGCGATTTAGGTACCTCTTTCGCTCTTGACTCAACACGAGTTGTGGGCCCCATAAACAAATTGATGTATTTTAATGCGAATTGGTTGAAATAAGTTTCCTTTCACTCAAATAATACTTTAAAAAAAAGATAAAAAATAATAAAAAAATTCAAATAAATCTCAAAATTTGAAAATCTCCTCCTCTCTAGTTTAAAAACAGCACCGATTTAGCACGTTTTATCCCTGTTATGGTGGACGTGGTTGTAGCACGGAAGCTTTCCTGATCAGTGTGACTTCTTTTCCTGGCAATCGTGAAGATGATTGTGCCATGAGTGAGTGAGTGAGTATAATTGTAAATATGATTTATTTTTATACAATTTGTACTTTTAACCTTTTAATGTTCCTTTGTGAATCGAAATAATTACTCGTGATTAGTATATCTAGTTATTGAAACGGTTTTTTTACAGTGCTTATATCTTGATGGCGATAATAGAGCCATTTGACAAGTGAAAGCGGTTGCGAAAAGATAAATGGATAAACGTATCCCAAATGATGGTAAATGTCATTTCTTGAAGTCAGTAAATCTCCGAACCAGACCCCCTCCCTCAAGTTAACAGCTGTTTCTGTTAGGATAGTAGCAAGGAAATCCGGTCAGACAATATTCAACAGGCTTCAGGGGGAAAGATTTATCATCGGTCGACAAGTTTTTTTTTGCTGCTCGTCAGATAAAACTACCCTGCTGTGTGGCACGAGTGAGACGGTCGTTTTTTCTTGTTTGCTTCTACGAAGTATTTCTTTTAATCCTACCCCCCGGGCAAAACGATTTAATAGATGGTGAAAAATGATCCTTCAAACGAGAAAAAACTTAAAAGCAGAAAAAAAACAGTACGAAAAGAACAGTGCTTCTTTGGCCGCTTAGCAAGCTGGGCAAGCTCTGACCCTTTAGTCTTATCGCCGGAGAAATATAAAACTGTTGACGGGTCAGCTAAAATAATATTTTCCACACAAAAAAAGAGAATTGTATCGAAATATCATAATACCATCAAGCCCAAATGCCCTGCAGCTAGAGAGTGAAAGAAGAGATGAACATTTTTATCACCAAAAATGGACCAGTCACGATTTCATCTCGGTATGAAGGTTTGTTCTTTTGTTTTGGTTTCATTTATTCAACGCATCATAAAATTTGTACCACGAAACAAAATAGCAAAAATCGCAACAGAAAAGAAGAGAGAGAGCAACACATAACAACGGTCCTCTCGAAGTGAAAAGTGTTTTCATGGATGACGCTTGTTTTTTTGTTCAAATCCTTTTCTCTGTTTTCACTTTTTCATTTCACTATTTCATATTGTTTTCCCTTCTTGTTGTCACGGTGGGAGAAACATCGAAATTGGAAATATTTTCTACCAGGCGAAAAAAGAAAAGGGAAGAAAAAAAACACACAGAGCTTTGTTGTTAAGAAATAAAGAAACGTAGCGTTAAAATGCGCTCAAAATGGGCTTCTGTTTTGTTTTGTACCCTTTTCATTATTAAACCGTCACGTCCGCGAGATGAAAAGTGTTTTAATTTGGTCGATGTACAGTGCTTCACAGTATGGTTGAGGCAAACATTGAACGGAGGACGGTTTTTGTTGGTTTAAATAACGACAAAATATAAACTTTTACTGTTTGTATTTGAAAACTTTGAACATTTGATATTACGTAACGAAGCGGTACAAGAAAATTGTTAGCTTAAACATCTTAAAAAAAGTAACACTGGTCGCGCGCATAAAAAACGGTTCATTTTCTCCGAATTCACCCATTCAGCGTAAGAAACATTTAACAAGCTCGTTTAAATTCATAATGGAGGCGCCCAGTACTTTCACGTGTAGCACACCAAACAAACAAACAAAAAAGTGGCAACGAAGAAAGGTCCTTAGCACCGTCAAAGGTGAATAGCATAAATTGATAGCAATTTTCCCGTATGGGCTGTAGGACGCCCGTTCGGACATGAACTTTTTCTACACCGAAACAGAAAAACAATTTCCAACATAATCCAACATAATCTCTTCCTATTTCACTTCATTATGAGAGCCGTTAATGAATTTCCTGACAATGGTGCTTTTTGTTTTTGCTTGTTTGTTCCGGTCCGGTTTCATCCCCCTTTTCCCCCTTGTGCAGTGGCAGTTCATTTCCGTCCCTGATCACTTCCCTAAATAATACTCCAGAACTTGCCTTTGTTCCAAGTGAAGTGGTTTTTGTGTTCCTTTGTTTTTTTGTGTGTTTACCACCGCAACCTATAAATAAGGAGGGATTTTAGATGACAAGCATGGCAAATTGTGTCATCCGGGTGCTTTAGGTCGTGGATTGCGAAAGAGAAGATGAAACAATAATCAAATGGTACTGTTGTGCTTCCATTCCACTGGAGGAAGACATTCCGCCATTCGTTTATTTGCCATCTTGCCTAAATCCTCGCCATTCCATAGGTATTAAAAGGAAGTTTTTTTTTTTATTCTCCTTTGATTTTCTTTTTGCTACTTTCACTTCTGATTCGCTTGTTGTGAAGTTGATGACAGTTTGGGACAGTTTTTGCTGAAAGTAAAATCTTTTCGGTATTTTTTTCTACCAACTCATGGCATCACTTTTTCACCCCGTATCACCTTAGCGGACGAAGAAAAGAACATGATTGTTAAGTAAGTGCGCGTCGTAATTGATACACGTGTAACGTATTGTAGAACAAGCGATTAATAATGCTGCAATTTTTTATTTAACGCTAATATACATTTTCCTGAGCTAGGAAAAGCCTCTAAAGAGTCACTATAAAATACTTCCAGCGCTATTTATTTTGTGATGAAATTTCACAATTCTTCCCAAGAGTAAAACCCTCAAATCGAAATCAGTAGGGATTGTTCAACAACCAATCATTCTATCAAATTCCCTCACCATTCACATACGTAGCTAAACAATCACGGCCAATCGAATGGAATGAAAGTTGGCGGCACAATGTCCATCACAGTACAAATCAAAGCATGTAAATTCGGAACCACTATTAGCCTCTTTAGCTGACAAGCAGAGCGTCTATCTTTGCTGGTACGTACCTTTCAGCTGTCGGCCAAGCTGGTCACAGGGGCTCTTCTCCAGGACGCACATGATCTGCCGACTGACAATCACCTGATTGTTAAGCAGCCGGTTAATGTTCTGACTGTCGTTGGCCGCGGCCGGCTGTGGTCCGACGATCAGTATCGCCATTAGCGCAATAACCGCCACTGATAGCATAAATAGATTTGGTAATGCTTTTGAACTCATTTCTGTTGCTTATGGTACGGTCGCTGCTGTTGCTGCTCTTGGCGGTTGGTTACGCTGGACACTTTCTTCTTTTGCTTATGGAAAGCTTTCCTCCGCACCTGGGTAAAGTTTCACTTCACTGTTGATAAATCAAATACTCAAACTCAAACAGAGAAAGAGACAGAGAGAGAGAGAGAGGGGACCGTTTTTGGATATCCTTTACCACTCGCAGCAAACCACACTCTGACGGGGAACAAATCAACAGAAACGCTATAAACCAGCGTCAAACGCAACTAGCTCGGTGCCCGTTAATGTAATAAATTAATGATTATTATACTTGATGCAATCCGAAACCAACGTCATGGGCTTCTTGCATGAAAACGTTAACAGCTGACAAATCACCACGAGACAATCAGCAGGAAACACGGAACAAAACAGCACACAACTGGAGGGATGGCACTCTTTGGCCGGCTTCCGGTTGCCGGTTAATCAATCTCGTGGTTAGGCTTTGATATGACCGATATGTACGTGGAGATCAACCGCAGCGTTGATATGCCCGATATGATAATGATGGCTTCGTTCGCTTCCGGATACGCATCAAACGCGCCGCACTATGACGACACGCACGTTACTTTATGTTTGTTCCGCGTACCAGTTAGCAGCAGTGAGTGCGCTGATGTACGACGCTGGACACACCAAACACGACACGATCCAGTTAGATAGGAATCCCGCCAACGACTGAACTGTTATTGCAACAAAGTGTGATGGTTTTATGCTTACCATTTTTGCTTTTCTCTGAAGAGAGTTCATTATACCGTGGCACATAAACAGTGAGAGCATGCCGAACGTTACATGAGCGTATGAGTTGTGTTACGCTCCCGAATGCTTGGAACACGCACGTTGTTTCGACTTCTAAGCTGAAAGGAGGCGCTTGGTGGTTTGTAGAGTAGTAGTAATTGAAGCATGTAGCACTAATTATAGCAAAGAAATGATTACAAAAAGTAAAAACAAAAAGAAAAACTATGGAATGCACTTATTTATGACGGGCTTTACGTTTGCTTAGTGTAACGGATTTTCGATATTGAATAAAAGTTATCAGTCTTTTATGAATGCATCTAAAATTCAAATGACATCATTTTATTTCATTAGCTTTTTTTGTTTGTTTATTAGCTTTATTTTTATTAGTTTATTTTTAGAAATTACAAAAGTTTTTTTTTTTGTTAAATGATTTTCTGTGTGTAAAATTTACATGAATGAAACCCACAGTGCGTTACTGTACCGCTGTACAAAAACGTTGTGCCGCTGGAACAGAGAACTGTCAAAGCTACTGTCATAAACAACAGCGACGTGCGTTTGTTTATCAAAATCACGTTTGCAAGAATTGTTCCGCTCTACGATCACTTCCACAAACTTTTCAGAAAAAAATCGTTTTGCTTAATCTAAAAATGAGTGAAGAAAGTGCAGAACAAACGCTAATCTGTGTGCCCGGCCAGGTGTTATGTGCGGCGTCCGAATTCACGGTAGCCGGCGAGGGTACATACGAAAAACTTGGCTACATACACGCTACGCTTGCCGGCATAGTTCAGATGAAGAAACGCGAGAAAAACACTTTCATCTCAGTGCTGTCTTTCGGCGGTGGGGCCACAGTTCCGATAATAGGTGACATTGTAACAGCGCGTATCACATCGGTACAACACCGGATGGCTAAATGTCGTATCCTGTGCATTGGAAAAACGGCCCTTAATCGCACATTACGCGGAATCATCCGCAAGGAGGACGTTCGCGCGACGGAGGTAGATCGTGTCGAAATGCACAAATGCTTCCGACCGGGTGATATCGTGTTGGCCCGAGTACTGCATCAAATCGAGCTAAATGTGTTCCATCTTTCCACTGCGGATAACGAACTGGGGGTTGTAGTGGCCTTATCACCGAGCTCGCGAGCTACCTGGGGTGCAGAACCAATTCCGATGGTACCAATCTGTTGGACGGAAGTGCAGTGTCCGGTAACGCTGGTAAAAGAACCGCGTAAAGTGGCCAAGGTAGTGCCGGAAAAGGGAGAATCACTACAGAAAAATTTAGCATTATTCTGATAGAATAGACAAGGATGGAATAAATGTAAGCAGACAGCTTGGAAAAGCAAAAGCGAATGTATTTTGTGAAAACGAACAAACATTTTAAAAAATTGCTTGTAAACATTGCGCCGTTATGACATGCATGAGCGTTTATAGCTCTAGATTGAAAGGTGCATTTAACATTCTTGCGTTGTTATTCAAATCATTCAATAATTGAGACTTTATAATTTCATTAGACTGTTCTATGATTTGTGCAAAATTTTCCATAAACTTTTCTATTCTATACTCCATGCGCAATAGTGTTTGTCGAAAAGAAATCCGCCTGTGTTTATTCTCTCTTCCTATCAGCTGTCAAAACGTATGCAACAACAACAAAACATAAACATCGATAAATCGTGAAAATTTCATTCGCATAATCAACACCAATTGCTGCAATCTGTCCGTGGTGCTTTGCTGCATCGAATTGCAGTACACGTTGCGGGTTTTTTTTCTTGGTAAGGCTGGTTGCACAATGAGAAAGTTGGTGGTGATACTAAAATCCGAAAGCGATAACGCGGACAACTATGGCACACTGCTGGAGAAGCACGGTTTCGTACCCGTGTTCATACCGACGCTAGATTTTTGCTTCAAAAATTTGGAAGTGTTGCGGGATCACTTACTGTCGCCTTACAAGTACTCAGGCCTTATCTTTACCAGTCCCCGAAGTATAACGGCCGTCCGCGATGCGGTGCAGGGCCAGAAGCTGAAGGACGACTGGAAAACGCTGGAAAACTACAGCGTCGGTGAGACGTCACGGGAGCTAATCCAGCGAACGCTTGACCTCGACACAAAGGGCCACCATTCGGGGAATGCCAGCAATTTGGCCGACTTTATAAAAACCGATCTGTACAACAAAACCGTCACGATGCCCTTCCTCTTTCCGTGTGGCAATCTCAAGCAGGATGTGCTGCAGAACAAGCTGTCCGAGTACGGTTACTCGCTCGATTCGGTGGAAGTGTACGAAACGGTACCACATCGCGACCTAGAGCGAAATCTAGTCGCTCTGTTTCGCGGTGAGCGGGAGGAGAAAAGTGATCGGACGATCGACAGTTTACTCTTTTTTAGCCCATCCGGTATAAACTACTGTGCGCACGTGTTTGAAAAGCATCGGATCGACCTGACCGGCAAACGGATCATTGCGATCGGGCCAAGCACGAAAAAGGCGATCGAGAACAAAGGCATTACGGTGCATCGGACTGCAGAGAAACCGTCACCTGATTACGTCGTTGGAGCATTGCTTCAGGACACTTAAGATGCACTGGCGGATGAAAGAGGAGAAACCAGCGAAAGGGGTCCTAGAAACAGATTACCAGAGTGCAATAATCCGTCTTCGGTGTATATTTTTTTCCTAAATGTTGATGCGACAGAAGACAAAGTGTTTGGGTACTTTTATCTAGTAATTCAGTAGCCAAGAAGTGCTGGAAACTTGTAGGGTTAAGCGATACCAGAAGAAACCTAACTAAATGATCGTGAATGTTATTGATATCTTGTTGTTATAAAATGTATACTAGCCAGTTGGAATAATGGATGAAGTTTTAATTAGAAAGTCTATCCCAATTTGGATGATTTCATTTATAGTGTTTTTTAAAATCTGTTAGCTTTTTATTACTAAATACATCACCCAATAGGAGCTGGAAGGAACAGGGAAAGGATGAAAAACATTTGTATCTGAACGAGAGAAGCAGTGGAAACACCATTAACTTCCATCGCTCATATATCTGGTGCCATCTAGTTCCCATCCCTGATCCTTTTTCTATTTTCTTAAGAATCTTTTAGTTGACGTAACTTCCTCTCTTGATATATAGCCTACTGGCGGACGTTCAATTGTGTCCAATAGCAATAGACAAAACAAAGGACCGTGAAGTCAATTTCTAGCGCTGTTTTAGTGATAATCGTGTACGCTCCCGGGTAGAGAACCGAGCACTAGTTGTTGCGGAAATGTGGAAAATGTATGCCAATAAGCCAAATGAAGATACAATAATGAACATTAAGTTCCTCGGCTCACAGCACCGTGTGAGAACTAAGGCCTAGCCGAAACGGGACACTAGCTACATTTAGAAGGCTTTTTTTAGCAATATTTTAAAGAAAAATATCCCTACATTATTGTCGATTTTGTTTTTGCGATTTCTTTCATTTTTATGTAGTCGATACTTTATTAGATGTTTTGTTGAAAATAGATTTTTATTTTCTTAAAGAAACAGTAAAATAATAGTTTTAGCTTAGCAGAACGTCAAACCGTTCAAGGATTAGCGTACGACATCAAAAATATTGATATAAAATAATGGTTACACATTTTGATCTAGTTTCTTGTTTAAATTACGTTTTTGAGCGCGTTTACAATAAAACACTAGAAGGTGTCAGCAATGGCAAAATGTTGATATTTTTTTATACCTAAATTACCGTGCGATTAAATTCTCCATCACCTTTTTAAAACATTTGCTTCACTTGTCGCTTAAAATCGTTGTTGCCGAACGACGCAATAATCTTCATCATCGTTTTTGATACCTAATTTCAAAAGAAAAATTCAATCCGAGTAACAGGAGAGCATCCAATGCAGGAGGTGACATTTGTCTATTCCCAGTTTCTAAATATCTACTAGCGACATCTATACGGTACTAAAACAAACGAGTGCCATAAGTGTTACAGCGTTACAGTACGTTGAGCGCCATCTATATGTCAGTATATGAAACTTTTCCCTGTACTGCTTTTAGCGCCACCTATAGTATTATTGTTTATAGCGCAACTGGTTTCGCCCCTGGAACGGTATGCAATTCGCGATGCAGATAGATTTTCAGCCGAAATGTATGCAAATGGATGCGCACCAGGATTAAAGTGTTACCTCTTTCGCAACATGTTCTCTTAGTACCGAAATCCAGAAAATCGTTCGTTTTCGTGATGATCTTTTGCGACAATTGACGTGGAGGAATCAAATGAAGTTGGGGAAAGAAATGTAGTGTTCTTTGATAACAAAGTTTGCAAAACAATTTAAAATTAAAAAAACACGAAAAAACAAGTGGTAATTTTAGGATAAATTCTTCAGTTTTCTGAGGTTTATTGCAACTGTTATGTTATCTTTGTGTTTGAAAGTGATTTTATTTCGGTTGATAAACATTCTTAGTTTTCCGCAGGATGTGTTCCAATTTTCGGCGGCGTAAATAAGGGACGGTAAACGTTTTAAACGACTGAAATGATATGCAACAAAGCTTAATTTTATGCTTGATAAAACTCAGCAAGAAAATAAAATTGAACCACTTGTATTGACACTGGCAAAATCAACAGCTTGGAACGGTGGACCGTACTGCAGCAGAAAATTATGATCATTTTCGTATTATTGTATATTAGTGTAATGATCATTCGCGAACCGCATGCGCTTCTTGTAATTAACCGCAAGTGGCACCACCCGACGCGGAAGAAACACACGAAAGGACAGTAAATTATTAACCAAATCTGCAACCGTATGGCGGGGGCCGGTTAGAAGACAAGAAGGAATTCATTATCACATCAAAGCCAGTGCCACTCTTTTGCGTTATTATGTTCCACTGTTCTTCGATGCGAATTGTTCGTTTTCTCCGTTTTATTCAAATATGATAATAATGGCTTGCTTGCTACCACACCGAGAACCGGTACGGTTCCAATAAGCTTTGAGTTTGGAATTGCGTCGCAGAAGCTTAATATGCGGAAAATGAAGAAATGAATGAAATCAATATTATTATTTTTATATGTCGAATAATTTCGTCCGGGCTCGGGACAAGTAAAAGGTGAAGGCCATCGAATGAGATTCGGTTTCTTAATGACACCCGCAAATTTGAAAGGGAAATTATGCGGAAGGTGGTTTCGGTGTTTTGATAACGATTAAAAATAAAGCCGACGGTGCATAGCAAGCGCGATGAGGAAAAAGGAAGGAAAGAACTTCCACCCGGACGAACACAGGACACACGCTTGATTGAGAAGGCTTCGTACGATTGGTTGGTGCCATAGTGATCGAATAATTGAACAACCTGTCTAAATTGGTTCGGCTGGAGGGAGAGTTCGAACGGTAGATTAACGTCATGAAATTAATTAATTGATTTCTCCCGCGGTAACCACCAAACGCGACACATTTTTCATCAACCGTATGAAAATTGGCTCCATACTAATATCCTGGTCCCAGGACCGGGGTGACACCCTGGTCCTGATCATGCGGAGGCTGAGAGAGGATCGTTGTTATCGTTGATGCAAAAACAAGACATTTTGAGTCCTTCTGGGTTGTTATTTTATTTTATAGAGCTTTTATTCCACCCCTCTTTTGTGCTCTAATTTCCACCCGGTTGCTTCCCGAGGTTCTGCGTCACACGTCCAAGCAGCCCGGGGTTTGGGTTAATTCACGTATTTTTAATTAACCGCGTTCCACGGTTTATTATCTCAAACCGGGCGGTGGCGGTGGTGGTGGTGGTGCCTTACCGACGGACGTGCGTGGTCCTCCTCGGGGTGATAAAAATGGATTATTTCTGCTCCCTGCCGAAGGACGTGCGGAACGCGGCGATACTGGGGTGAGCGGAATGAAATAAAAAAGAAGAAAAAAAAAACAGCGCGGCGCAATATTGTAGTTTTCGATATGTAAATGTTTCGTAAAAACAAACGGTTCAGCTGTACCGTTTGTGTCAGGATAAGACCGGCCTAGTAACAGCAAACAGTCTCACACACACGCGCGCACCAAAATCTCCAACCAGGGGTGGACCGAAATGCTGTTGTTGGCGGTCTTAAATTTTGCAAAACCCTGTTCGGGTAGTGGCTCCCGCATTTTACATACCATTAAAATCGACCGGTGCGGGTGATAAGTCCATCGGTGAGACGGGTTCGTACGGACGCGTTGGACCGGTTCGATGATTACCGTGCTGGTGCTGCTGCTGTTGCTGCTGATGGCCGGTACTGAACGATGTTTCGGGATACCGCGGATCGTTGAAGTCTTCCGGCCACTGGTTCATCGTCGCATTATCGTACGCTGCAAAAGAAAAAGTGCCAAACGAAAGCGTGTCGTTTGTTTGTGACAAAGTTTTAAAATATTATTTTTTATCACCACCGAAACTGTAACGATACTGTCGCATGCATCAGAAGCTAACAAAAGGTATAACTTAAATGGTGTATAATTTGGAAAATTGGCTTCATTATTTCAATCGAATTGGGGGAGCTTTTTGTCTTGCTAATGTAATTGCTGCCGAGAGTCGGTGTGGACGGTAATGAGCTGTGAACGATTTCGTTCCGCGCAACTTACCGTACTGTGCATCCGATTCGGGCGCACCGTAAGGATCACCGGTGGGGAAGAATGTGGGTACGACCTGATGCGGTGACGGAAACATGGAAATATCAAACTCCTTCTTCTTCAGCTCATTTTTATCATCATCCACCGAGGTAAGGTGACTGGAGCGAGAAATTCTTCAAAACGAAAAGGCGACATATTAAAACCAGGACGCATAAGTTAAGTCCAGCAAACACTCCGTTCTCACCTGCGATAGTCCTTGAAGATGTCAATCTTCCATATCATGTACAGTACGAACAGGAATGTGCACACAATCGCCAGGCTGATCCCTATCCACGTGAGCAGTATGCGACTATTCTCGGGCATAATGTACATCTCGTACCCAGCACGCTGCAGCTCCATCTGGCCAAACTCGTCCCACATCTCGTTCAGCTTCTGCACATCCAGCTCATACTGCGGTTCGTTAGCTTCGGGTGTGGAGATCGAGATGAAACCCTTCTGCAGAAACTTGTTACCAAAACCAAAGTCAAGCCCATCGTCATCATCCGTCGGTTCGTAGAAGATGGGACGCAACGGTACGGCATACTCCAGACTGACACAGTTCTGATGGTTTCTCCACGTGTCGGGACACTTGCGTGCAAGCAGCTTCACATCGAACGGTCTAAAATGGAGTGACAAGATGAAGGATCTTCGTTTGCATTTAAGTACCCGGGACACTTACCGACTGGGCATGTACGTTAGGTTGTGTTTTTCGATGTACATGTTGCTTGCGTTGGACAGCCCTTCCTTTATCTCCGCCCAGGTACTCGGCAGGTTCATCATTTCCGGCGTCATGACAATCTCCTTTGTCGTCCACTGCAGTTCCTCCTGCGGTACGATCACCTCTGTCGTGGTCGGTGTCGTTGGAGAGTTTCGATTTCCGAACGAAGCGTACGTCAGCTGAAAGCCTCGATGCTTCTGTTCCGTCTCAGCGTCCTGCTGTGCGACGAAATGGATGGTGAACACGGTCGTCTGTGGGATCAGAAATCGAAGCGGTTCCTGATACGTGCCCGTCAGTACTGGGCCTTTCTCGTTTTTATCTTCCAAATCTCCGGCCCGAATGTACAGGAAGTCGGTGGTTGGATTGAGATCTAGATCGTGAATCGTGATCTGAACACCACGTCCACCATCGACGGAGAAACTGAGGATGGGAAGAAGTCATTCGTAACGATAAGGAAATGATTTCTGAGGAACTACTCGACTACTTAATTCCGGTATACTCACTTTCGCATATCATTAACCACGTTAGGATACGGAGCGGGATAGTTGGGCGATTCCAGAATGATTTCCTCTGGATGTTGTTCTAAAAACTTTTTCACGCCTTGCGCTTTTGTTTCACCTTCTACCAGATCGTACAGGACTTCTGCTTTGAGATGCTTAAGAAGTCCTTCCGCTTCTGTGGTGTTGTCATCACCATTTGGAGTGGTAGGTAACCGTATTGGAACATGAATACGTTCTGCTGGTGCTTGTTCGGGTGGAATTTCCGGATCATCTCCAGAACCCTCAGGCAATTCGGCGGCAGCTTCGAAAACTCGTCCAACATTATCGACGGATAGGGTTTCCGCCATATCAAGCAGCTCAACATCTTCCTGATCGTCAATGATCTTCACCTCATCAAATGGACGCATTCCAGGTCCCCGTGGACGCATTCCAGGCGGTCGAATAATTCGATCATTCCCATCCTTCACTGGTGGAGCGTAATCGTGAAACTTTCCTTGGTCAACTGGCGTGGGTTTCTCTAGTTCTGGCGATGCTGTTGAAGACACTTCCAGCTGCTCTTCTGCAACCGGATCTTCTGGAGGACAGTTTACGTAGTCATCCGTTAGGGTGCTATCGAGCGTCTTATTTTCCGGAACTGGCTGTTGTACATCGGTAAACTCATTCGCCGGATCTTGTTGTTGTGCAGAGACGAGAATGTTCGATGCTGCAACAAATACAACAAACAAATCAAAACCACTTGCCTACTATCTGCCTTAAACACACGAGCAAAGCACGAAGCTGTCCAACGCCAATGCACTTAAAACCTTGTCATTGAGCAATAACACTTTGATGTGCGATTTTGCTTATCTTATCGAGTTATGCTAGTTCGTCCATTAGAATCAGATTCGATGACGGAGAAGTTCGCATTTGGCATGGCGCATAGTTCTTGCACTTTACCTTTAATAAGTTGCTAACATCTATTAATCAACTATTTGTTGCGTTGTGAGGAGTATATTTCTTCATATCACTTCATTTGAGTAGATGATGCAACTTACCAAACAAAAGCACAAGTAGCGTCACAGTGCCAGCCACTGGCAGCAATTTTGTAAATATAACCATTTTAACCACTCTTTGTAGTTGAGTAATATGCTCTATTTTTCACATGTGATAACCGTTTCATTCACGTCAGAAACGAAAGTAACCACATACCGAAAGTCGATTCGTTTGGGACCTCGCAGCGTAGAAATCACACTAAATTGCACACAACCGGTGAAGGTTTGATTTAAGTTGGTGATGAACAATTTTATCGCGACAAACAACTCTTCACTTTACGCCGATACGGTTGATGAGGCACCCTTATCAATGATTGCCGTTGATAAGATGCCAAAAGGTGTACGTGTTGCAGGGTGTTGTTGAGCCAGGAGAAGTACTCTATTAGTTGTCTAGCGGATTTTCTCCCGGTGGGTTTTGTATTGTTTCAGTGCGTGCTCATGTATTGGTTTATTGACGATAGTCGCAAAGTGATAAAATGGAGTGTGGAAAGCTTATCACAGGTTTTTTATATCACAAAAGATCAGTTGTTCTTGGATTGAGATTTGGCTATCGATTAATAACGCTTAAGAAGGATGTGCCATCGAGAATTTTATCATGATTTTGAAGATAATTATGTATGCGTGTTAGGCACGATTTTTTTTTTAATAAATGGAATGCTTTATGAACGTTTGATATTAAAATAAATGAATTAATCAAGATCAAGGATAATGTATGTCTTATCTTTCATTTGGTTGTGTACAACCCGGTTCAAAATAAGCCAGCCGTCTTCCATCGGGGGGTGTAGCTCAGATGGTAGAGCGCTCGCTTAGCATGTGAGAGGTACCGGGATCGATACCCGGCATCTCCAAAATCCAGATCCTTTTTTATTCTCGCAATTTTGTTTTTACTAACAACGATTCTATTTATATTGCAAAACAGTGATAAATATTATCGATTGAATATTTTTAATGTGCAATGGTTGATGTTTTTTTCTTTCTTTATGTCTTCTCTATTCCCTTCACCGTGAAGTATACTGACTTTAAATTACAAATCAATCAACTTGATTTAAAAAAAGCTCCCATTAGAGTTCATATCTCATGAATCAGCTTTGAGTGAAACTTACAGCCGTACTCCTTTTTGGTACTATGGTTGTATGACGATCAAAAACCTTTTTTTTTTCTCCCAAAAATAAGCACCTCCTACCCGAGCTCATCAATCTTTTTGGTTTGGGGGTTTGGGCGACGGGTTGACCGTTAATTGAACATATTCAACAATTTCATTAACAATGACCCAGTTGGTAGGGTCACACACATGCACGAGCTGGTAGCATGTGGAGCATAAGCAATAATATTAAAAATGAACGCATGTGTCCGTCCGCTTCCTGCGGGTAACGCGCGACGGGATCCACCGGGAGATAATATCGGCAATTAGCGATTATTAATTACGGCGGGACCTCGATTGGCGTTCGCGGAGGGAATAATTGAAAAGCAGGCTCACTTCACAGGCTCCGATACGCACCCCCCCAGAGGCCGGAATGACATCAGCGGGAGACATCAGACCCGGCATGGAAGCCATCTTCCATGGTTGGGACTTGTTCTTCCGGCAAGCTTCTGCTGGAGTCTTTCACACCGGAAAATTGTTCAACGCCATTCAGGCGGTGGTGGTGGTGTGTCCGGGCGTTCATCTGGGAGCACATTCCATTGCTTCCCAAAAGCTTCCAACCATTTAAAAGGCTGTCTTGGAGTGTACAACTTTATCCATCGCTGAGATGAAACCGAATCGATGTGCCGGTTGTGATTGCGGGTTGGAATTTGCACGACACGTCCAACGGATTCCTTTGCGTCCATGTTCGGAGGCCTCGGGGAGCATACATTCCAACATCGACATGCGTGTATGTGTTGAGGGTTGTGCGGAAGGAAGAAAAAAAGCTGATATGAGCCATTCGCAACAAACATTAACGTTGTTATGGAGAATTTAATCGCGGACGATTTTTTCTCTCATATTCCGTTTCCATTGGTTGGAAGAAAAAGATTATTAGTACGCACCCAATAGTGTTGCGTAAATTGTATCGTTTGGGTGCGAAACGATTGAAACTGATCGCTAGCACGATGGACAGACCAGGGAGCTTGTTGTGAGTAGAATTTATGATTTTTACCGTGATCTACATTCAAACTGCTATCATAGCTGCAAGAATGTGTCGTGTACAATTCAAATTTCTGTATTTTAAATTAAACAACTAGATATGATAGCAGAATAATCAATTTCATTATCTAATAAAAGATACAGTCTGTAAGAAAACTAATTACAAGATAAACAAACATTACAATATAATTATAAATTAAAAAATAAAATGAATTTTTTTCGTTGTAATAATCTTACTCGCACAATAGCAATGATTAAAGTCGAAAGAAACAAGTGTAAAGTAAATAAAGCAGAGATGATAAACCACCTAAATGCACGCAACACGCACCGCACGCTCGCCGCAACGCGATCGGTGTTGATTAGCTTGTTTATTTGTTTTGTTTGTTCATTTGTTTTTATGTATTTATCCACTTATTGCTTCGAACGTAACGTACTTACTCACCGTTAAATATCCATAATCACAAGGCGTTCCAGTTCCAGTGCGGGAGTTTCTGCAAAAACCAAACACGAAATTTGCCAACGAAAGTGCAATTAAAGTTTCGATCAGCACGATTCCGATCCGGTGCAATTTCTGCTTGCTGTAAGTATAAAAAATTGGAGTCGCTTTAGTAATAAAAAATCACATCCATTCCGGAACGGAACGGTTTTCCTCGCCTGGAAACTACCGAAATCGAACCGCGCGTGTCGTAAAAATGGGATAGAATGAATTTTTGATATACCCTTGAAGGTGGAGAAAGGTGAATCCACCGATGGAAGTATTCTTTCGAGTTCGTTCTCTTCCTTTAGGGGGATGAAAATAATGTTGTCAAAATTATAACCATGGTCACCGCTTCGGTTACAGGTGGGGCACCAAATTCACTGCGTGGGTTGATAATGGGTCCGTAAATTATATTGTTTTTCCCTTTTGGCTAAAGAAAGACCCCGAAAAGCTTCCCCTTGATACAAACGTTGGTGCATAACATTGGACTTCTGGATGCTTTTCTCATAAAAAAATACAAGTAACTCACGATCTTGACACTCGGTGTTGGTGCTTCTGAACCTTCGAAGGATTAAATTCGCACACACCGATCGTGACGGTTCGTAAATCAAGCATCAGCCTTCCAAAGAACTAACCTCAAGCGAATCTGCAATCATCGAATTGTCTCTGGTTTATTAACCACCCGCAAACGACGGGCTGGTAATTGCATTTGGTGCTACAGAACCTCATCATCAACCTCCCCCTGCGGCACAAAAGGTGTGGCCCGTTGTGATTTGCAGTAAACTGCAGTCAAAACGTGCACCGTAATCGGCTTTCGGCTGATCCACAAATGTGCCACAAAATGTAAAACAATTCCAACAGTTCCAAAACTGCCGTTTGGTGAGGCCGTTTGTGTCACCTTGAAGCGAAAGCTACGTACGCGTGGGAGTGAAATGGACGGTAGGAATGTGACCATTATCATCTCATTTAGTGATTCCCAACACACACACACACACACAAAACGTGATCGTAACTGGACTGGTTGGTTTGCTGATCTCGTTGAATGTGGATCGAACGCTTGGACGATGTTTGATCAATTTTGTGGGCAAGAAATAAAACTCGGAGTGGTGTTCCATTTCGCTTCCCAGCGGGGTTTGGAGATGAACCGAATATTCGAAGGTGATCACAATCTCGCCCAAAATAGTGCCGGGTGAAGAAGAAAAGCAAGAGAGGCGGTTAACTTGTCGTAAAATGCGCGAATTCACATGTTCCATTGGAGTTGTTTTGATGGAGCAAAAATTTTCGTTCCATTTCCGAGACGATATTTTTTTTAAATTTGGTTTTGTGGTTAATACAAAATAACACACTTTTTTCTCCTGTACAACTCTGTCGGTGCGATACTCCGAAATCTTACCATAGGGGGAGGGAGATGCCAACCTCCCCGCCCAACCGCTGTACCCTTGGGAAATGGTCCATAAAAGCTGGCTTTAACGGCGCAATTAAACTGTGATAAGATTAAAGCAGCGTTCTTTACTTTCCTTTATAGCTGATCCAATCAGTGTGCGTTAAGTGCGCCATCCACTCGCGGTACCAACATCCGGAGGGAGATGTTGTATTTTTTTTTTGTTGTTGGCTGTGCATTACAGGGAGCCGCCAACGATAGTGTTTTACGACACAGGTTCACTTTGATCCCTGCCAAAGCGAGTCCGATTGCGATGTACGCTGTGGTAAAATTAGAGCATGCTCGTTAAAACTTTCGATCGACGGTTGGAGATTGGTCTGTGTCGAATTGTTGTTTTAACGTTATCTGATCTGCAGCATCCATCTTGTGGTTTGTGGTTTGCTTCGGAAAAGACATCATCATCGCACTAAAGGCATGGCACGAGCTACAGTCATTCAATCGAAGTGAAGAATAGCATTTTTTCTCTCTCCAACGTTAATTAACCTTACATTGTGCAAACAAATTTCAAGTGTCGATGATAGTCATGAAAGGAGAGAGACCTAGTTTGAAGTGTTTCAAGTGGTTCCTCAACAAACTGGTTGCTTTATATAGCTAATCTACCGTTGAATCAACCTTATCGGAGCTTCCTAAATTAGCTGTGTTGTCATAAAACCTCATCTCCATCACATCACAGGCAAGTAGTTTGTTTCCATTTTTATTGCACAGCAGTCGCACAGATTTGGCGACAAAGGAAACAAAGCAAAAAAGGAAAACTTTCCGAAATGGTTTTGTTATCTTCACACTAAGTCGTCGCCGGGTGGTGTAAAAGAGGTGAGACGGAAATTTGTTACAAAAAGAACTCTGCTTTAAACTAAGCCAATTTCTCAACGAAACCAATTCCTCAAGAAACGAGGGTTTGAAAAAGGATAGTAACGTGTCCTAAGCCACGGCTTTAGGACGGTTTTAGGACGGTTTTGTTCCCTGTGGATATAAAACTTTTCAACTGGCCAAGGTTTATGACACACGATGCTTCTGTTGCCATTTTGGACATGATCGTGCGATCGTGCGAACATATAACTTTACTATTTGGACTTTTTTTTGTTCTTTTATTACTGTTTGGTGTTGCTGAATGTGAGCTTTTGCTGTGTGTTTTAGCCACTGGTATTGTTTGGGAATTGCACCAAATCCGAACGGAGGTGACTCATTTCGGTACGTTTTTATATTAGATTTATAGGGGAAATGGAACAAAAAATGATACGAATCAGCATAATGATCTGTAGCTTGATTAAAAAGCACACAAAATCAGAAGAAAGAATCTACAAAAGTGGTGTTTATTCTTCTGCTGTCGATCGTCAAGTCAAAAAATAAATAAATAAATAATTGGAGCAACTTCTTCGCTTTTATTTAAAATAATATAAGTAATTAGATTATTTGCTTCTCTTTTGAGCATATATTACAAACCAATTCGCATAATTGCATATGCCGCCATGAAGTAATAACCATGATTGTGATTCAGTTAAACTCGACACGATAACCAAATGACACACTGCCACATCTTTAACGAGCCATTGTTGAAACCGCGTAATTAAAAATTCAATATTCCTTACACCCGAACCACTTGCAGCTTAATTATAGATGCACGAAACATAATTCAATAATTGTGCCCTATCGACAGGGCAACAGTTGTGTTTGATTTAGTAACACCCCGGGAACCTTTGTTGACCTTCGACCTAGTAAACAAGTGGTTCGTGATGCTGGGTAAATGGGGGGTTTGAAATTATAGAAGAAAAAAAATAATACATCCCCCTCAGGATATAAATAATGTTCTGGCATGTGTGGATTTAACGTATAATTGACAAAGAAAGAGAAAAAAACACACTAAACAACACAATACTAGACTTGTTGTTTATTGAATCAACTGTTTCGTGTATTACATTCATTCATCGAACTTCAGCTAACATCACGGAGAGGATCGGTAACCTTCGGAAAGGAAGCGAACAAAACTACGGCAACAAAACAATCAAACAATCGGATGGTGTTAATAGGTACACAACCAAGAGGACACCCCAGGCGGGATGACCTCAGCAGTGTGTGTGTGTGTGTGTGTATATCTGTGTGTGGCACCATCATTACTCCGTTTTACCACGCCGCCAGAGTGTTAAGGGATTTAGCCCTCATGTTCTAGCCGCAAGCTTCGAAAAGGAAGGTTCGTCGCTTTGTCGATTGTTTCAGTCTTTTGTAGCAGCAGTCAAAAAATCCCATGCAAGTCCCCCTTTTGCTTATTACCACTTCGCATCAATCGGCACGTATAAACACCGCACCAGCCAATTAGTGCATGATTTTCGGCTTTTTTTTCAGCTGTCGCGCGAACGTTGAAGTCACTCATCACGCTGACCTTTGTCGAGGGGTTTTCCCATCTTAATCCCCCGGACTCTGTGCAGGGCATCATCATGTGACCTGTCGTCTTTGTACACGGTGCTGATTCACCGTTTGCTTTTGACCCTGATCTACCTTCGATCAGCATCGAATGATCAAATGATCGAACGGCTACCGTTCTCGATGAAACGGCGGTTCAATGGAGCAGAATCGAACGGAGCGAAATTATTGATCATCTTTGCAACATTTGACACAATTTTTTCTTCCATTGCTAGAGTTTTGTTTTACTGTTCTACTTTTTTTTTATTCTATCTTTCACACATACACATTGAATGATTTTTTCCCCTTCAAAAGATTCACGGCATCTTCTCCACGAGGAAAAGGAAGCAACAGCACGAGAACCGCGTACCAATTAAATTGTTCCAAAGATTCCATAGCCCCATTCATCAGTGCGTTTTAGGTGCGATTTTTCTATCGTGTCTTTCATCGTGTTCATTGTCAGATTGTCACAGAGCGAACGGTTCGGTTTCGCGCGGTGATACTTTATTTCGCGGCTCACCATTCATGTTGACTGCCAACTTTTTTCGACAGCAAGGTTCACCCCGCCGTCAAACGCCGCACACTAATCTCGATGCTGGGGCCCGATCGTTTGTGTGTACGGTTAGTTGTGGCTTTAGAATGTCACCAGGGTCGCGCTGTGTGATCAATCGCGAACCACCATGAAACAAAACATGCACGAACGCATGGTCGAAGTTCGCAAAGGTTTGTGCGAGTTTTGCGTTATTAATAATGCACGTCATACACTTCGGCTTTGGACCACCGGAATCGATTGAGGGTGGTTTGGAAGGCAGCCGAGAGGACCGAGGGACCCCAACAAGTGCCTGTCTCCTTTCCTCCAATCACCACTTTTTTATGTCAACCAAAACGAAAGGAAAATGAAATGTACTTGGGCCGGATCAGCGGCAAAAGTTTGCCAAAGATCACATCTCGGGCAATGTAAGCATCCAAAAGAGTCTTTATTAGAACCGACCTTACGGCTGGCATTAGGATGGCAAGGAGAAGGGCGTAAAGGGATGCATGAACTAAACATGCATCGGTAGTAAAACTAATAGCTTCAGGCCAGCTGTATGGCGCACCGCACAAGTCCACGGTCAACGCTCGGTTCGACAATTGTTTTATAATAATCCCCAGCGGTATGTTGTTGGTTAAGTAAACACAAGTTCAGCCAGAGGCTTTATGGCATTAGAATGTTAATCGTCTCTAAATATTCTTTTATGTCAACAGAGGTCTGACCGAAGTACAACCAGAATTTCTTGTAACTGTAGCGTATTATTAAATATGACATTTATTCTTCAAGTTTGCGAGCAGGTCACTTCATTTTTATTAAAACTTTAATCAGTTTATATCAAGTCATTTAATATTCAAGTGAAGTCAAGTCTTTTGAAGGATTTGAAGACATTTGAAATTATTTTCAATTTAAACGTTTAATTATACATTTACCCCTTTAGTAAGTTATGAAAATTATTATTTTTTTATTAGAAGGGTCATTAGAACTAAATTCCGTCGATCTAAATTCTGTATTTTAAAACGATAGTGACCTTAAGGTGCTACAGGGCGCGTGGAAGCCTGGAACGCAAGGAATGTCGATGAATCCAATGATAAGCTCATGGAGAAAAATGCTCTAAGCCGCCATTCTTGCGAAGAAACACGAGACCAAGACAGACGATGGAATAGGACACATGTGAATTTCCTTTCGACTGATTGTATCTTGTCTACTCTGTACTGTTGCGTTGGAGTCTTTTTTTTTATTTAAAGTATTATTTGAGTGAAAAATAGCCTTAGGAAATTTTCAAATTTTTAGATTTTTTTAATTTTTTTTTATTATTTTTTATTCATTTATATTTTAAGTATTATATGAGTAAAAAGAAACTTATTTCAACCAATTCTCTTTAAAATACAACAACTTTTAAAATTTTGCTAAATTTCCCAACAAAAAGCTAAGGTTACAGCCTTAGGAGATAGGCAAATTAAGAGAATTTTTTTTGGGAAATGTCCACGAGATTTTTTTCGAATTAACAGCCACTCTTCTGTTTAAAAAAAAAAGTATTTACATTCACAACAATTATATACAACACGTTCGTACTTTAAAAAATAAAAAGGCACTCGACTTTTTTAAACTTTACAATATTTAATGACACCCAACCGATCTAATTTTTGAATTTGTATTTGTTTACCTTGTTATTGCCAGCAAAATCGAGTTATCGTGGCCGCCATTACAGAAAACTCTCATGGCGTCAAGTCGCGATTCGAATAACGATTTTTCGCTGAAAATACACGTATAGCGACTTTTCGCAATTTTTTTTACATATTATATATATTTTTTATATTTTTTTTTATTATTCAAATTTTTCTGAATTGCGTTCGCAAACGCGACAATTGCTAAGCGTTTAGTGACGGGGTAACACACTGTATAACGTAGCATTGGAGCAAAATTGATGCTCTTAGTACATACATTCGTCTGGTGAGTTCACAGCCAACAAGCAGTGTTGTGTCGTGCGGGAGCAATAAAACCGACCAAGTCACAGTACCTCGCACGATCGCTCGAAGCCGCTGCTAGCTAATCGTATTGACGCACGGGTTATGTAATATCGCACCTTACCCTCGCACAAGGCTCGAAGGAGACGACAGACACCGATCGACCACTTGTCTCAACCGTCCAGACGGTGTTCGCCCACGTTTGGAGGGGACGGCGTGACTGTGGCCCGTACGGTCAGTGATTTATTTACCAAACTGTCCAATCGCCGCCTCGTACCGGACTTGGTGCGTGCTCCCCACTAACCCCAAAGCGTGCGTATCACGTGACACTGCGTGGAGCCGCACGTGAAGGACATACGGATCGATGCCGATGGCGCTCCGGCAAACACTTGTTTTGGGGGGATCACTCCATCGCGTGAAGCGGCTAGAGACCAACCCTCTTTTACGATCAAGTCACGAGTTCACTCACGGTACGATAAACACACCCCTTCCCTGCACGGTGGCTGCACGGACACGCACCGAATGCACTCATTACGTGTGCATTGAGTGAGATGGATTCATTCCGCGATTCCGCGTGAACCACCTTAATCGGATTTTCCACTCGCTTTTTGAAAGGAAGATCAGCATTAGAGCACCCTTTTATGACCGGGAGTATTTTTTTTTTAATAATTACGGAAACAATTACTTCAATGTCACATGGGGCGTTTCTCCGCTGGGTGGTAAAAGTCATCCGCAGACTAGACGGCGAATGGCTGAAGACACGTCCGACGCTAGTAAGGAAACATTTCCTGCAAAACCATCGTAAAATGTGTTTTGATGAGCGAATGGCGCATGAATTTGTGAGAAATTATGCTTCTGATTTACCTACAAAGCACCAGCCCCGGGGCACACAGGCGGAAGATGCAACCGTGCAGGTTCGTGCTTAATTTGATAGTGCCGCTTGTACGTGGTGGAGTTCGGCGATACCCTTTCGACGCACACACGGGGGAAACGATTCCCGTAGGCTACGCATTACTTGTCATTGATTTAATGCATACATGCTCCAATACCGAGCGTGCATGATTTCTGCCCCAACAACCCATCGGTCCGGCAAGGAAAGCGATCGTATGCCATGATCTCCTCCAGCATCCTTTCCTTTCCTGGTGGACACTACTAACCTGCCATATACCTTTGAATTAGCTTTGCGTCGAGAAAGGTACCATGACCACAACGGCCCACGTGGTCCGCTGGCAAAAAAAAAACCGATCCCATCCCCGCCGGCAATGGACGAAACGTCCCCACCGTTTCGTAGAACAAAATATCCCTTGGCACGCAATATGCACACTGGCGTTTTTTCTTTTGCTCGTTCACCCTAAGCTCGAATACATTTATGATTCGCTCGGTACGCGAGAAAACAAGAAAACGTGCCACAAGTTTTTCCAATGGGTGGCCCTGCGTGCTCGGTCGGTGTAGCTTATAGCTTGGCCCGTAACGCTGCAAGGGATAAAATAAATGAACCTATATTATCGACGCAACGGTGCAATCGCTACCGAATGGTGCAACGTTATGAAGCGTCCCCCAGCACCGGTTACAGTGGTTTATGGCCCATTTTGGTCTACCCTCTTACATACCCCTACTGGTATTGTGGTACGATCGGCTATTGGGCGTACTGTTTCAGACACTTCAAGTGGATAATCTAATCACTAGACTAGGAATAGACGGTGAGCACCTTGAGTTTAGTATTAATACGATCCACAGCACATGGCGGAATGTCTTAATACAGGCTTGATTGAATTGAATGAGGTTAACATGTGGTGGCAGTGCCTAATGGATGTATCTACGTGTCGTGACCATTTAAAATTTACCATCATTTTATACGATACGATTTTGGATTGAAGGAGAGTAGAAAAAAACCCTGGCTATTGCTGGCTGTGCGCTTCCGTATGGTTGGGACACGCTTCAGAAAGACAGTTAGTGTCAATATACAACGATTATACGGATGTTTTCACATTTCTCGTCTAATTCACTTCTTAAAAGCCATTCGTGAGTAGTTGACTTCCGTTTTTATGGTTATGAGTTTAGTCTAGCCTGACGTACATCGACATCCAATAAACTAATAAGCCGTAATGTTTCATATATCTTTAGTATTAACTCATTAGTACTTAGACACTAGGCATACTTAATTACTTATATAGTTTTGAGATGAAAATTACAACTCTTTTTAGTAAGTCAACTCAGAGTGAATGAGTCGTTATTAGTTTAGTTTAACGACTCATTTCGGAGTCACAAAAAACCCGGCATAGACGTATAGAAGGACTAGGAGGGTAAGGACCTTATAAAATTTTCAATTTTTTTATTTTTTTAAATTTTTTTATTCTTTTTTTTATTTAAAGCATTACTTAGGTGAAAAGAAACACATTGCAAGCGATTGGCATTAAAATAAATCAATTTAATTTTTTTTGCAAAATTTCTCAAAAAAAAACGTAAGGGGTATCCCTTATGAAATTTTCGAGTTGAAAATTTTTTAGAATTTTTTTCTGATTTTTTTTTTCTTTTGTGTGTTTAAAGCATTATTTGAGTGAAAAGAAACCTATTGCAACAAATTCGCATTAAAATATATCACATTTTTAAATTTTGCTAAATTGCTCCAAATGAGGAAAATTTTACATTTTCTCAAACAGGGTATGGAACTTGGTTCCTCGAATAACTTCCGGCATGGACACCTGAGAGCATGGCCGTCCAAGAAGAAGATGTAGCCATTGATGCCATCTATCGACCACAGGTTTAAGATTGGCGATCCGTTGGATACCGACCGAGTTATAGGTAAAACTTGGGGCAAAAATGAGCCTTAGTAAATTTTTATTTTTCTGAATTTTTTGGTTTTTTGATTATTTTTCACTCTTTTTTTTATTTAAAGCATTACTTGAGTGAAATGAAACACATTGAAACCGATTGGCATTAAAATAAATCAATTTAATTTTTTTTGCAAAATTTCTCAAAAAAAACGTAAGGGGTAAGCCTTATGAAATTTTCGAGTTGAAAATTGTTTTAAATTTTTTTTCTGATTTTTTATTCTTTTTTTAATTTAAAGCATTATTTGAGTGAAAAGAAACTTATTTCAACGAGTTGGCATTAAAATAAACCAATTTTTATTTTTTTTTTTTCAAAATTACTCAAAAAAAGGTAAGGCTATAGCCTTAGGAAATTTTCAAATTAATAGAATTTTTTTCTATACAGAGCGAGCAGTATATTCCTTTGACTAGTTTGGGTATTGTAAACATGCATTCCGTTTTAACTCATGTGTTTCAAGCGTTTCGTTTCAACCCATTTTTGTTTCAACTCGCGTATTTACTCTTTTTGCGACTCGACTCACCACGGCTACATGCTTACACTCATGAGTGAGTAAGTGAAAAAAGAATCACTAAAACTCCTCGTGGTGAGTGAACGAAACTCGTTCAATACAACGTTTCAACTCACTATCTCACTCGTACTCACTTTGCACATCTCTAATATAGTTATTATACTTTTATATAACAATTGAATATCAGAAATATGATATCATTTTTTATTAACAGAATAAAAGTCACTAACGGTTGTGGTAGTTTTAGGTCCGACAAATAAGGAATTCGCTAAAGTACCTCCAGCATTGGACATACTGTTGCTGCCGTGCGAATTTTGCTCCGTAATTAACTGATTAAACGAATCAGTGGAATATCTTCGCGGTGCTTTAAAAGGTGTGAAATTCATTTCCAAAGCACTCACTCCAATAGACATACGACGCTGGGAAAGTGCCTCTGCTCGAAAGGGAGTTATCGTCTTCGGAGTGCTACTCAAAATAGGACGTCCACTACTACCAAAACTATTATTCGTCGAAGGAGTTATACCGATGCCGGAATCATTCGAATAGTTCATCTGTGACATCTTTACACTATTGACCAAGTTGAATGAATCGATGGAAAATCTTCGCTGTGACTGGACTGGTGTTACTAATTCCGGTCGCACGAACGGCGTAGCCGCAGATATCCTACGCTGAGTAATTCTTCCCGTTGCACCGGTACACAAACTTGCTGCTGGAGGGTTTCTTCTATCACTCGATGTTATTGTTTGGCGCATGTTTTCTTGCAAAGTTCGACGAAATCGACGCATATTTTCGTACCGTTTCTGTGTTTCCACAATCTTTTGTCGTATTTGTGTTTCCAGTTCATCGAGCCGGTGCAGTGAGTCGCGTGCCTTCAGTATCGCTTGGACGAGATTTCGCCGATGCTTCTGCTGGAAGACGAGTGTTTGGCTTGCGATCTGGTAGAAACCGGTCGGTGACGTATGGTAAAGCATTTTCTCCCGCCTGCCCATACTATCGCCCAGCTCGCTAAAGTGACGCACAGTGCCGTTGCATATAGGGCAGATTGTTCCGCGGTTCGTTTTCCCCATGCACGATCGGCAAAGTATGTCCGTACAGGAGAGATGGTAAAATTTCGTCTCATTGTTTACCATCAGATTATTGCAGAGCCCACAGTGGATCCATCGTTGTACAGACATGGTTAAACTTTGATTAACTTTTAGTCACTTTTATCACAAACTATCGATACATTAACACTACAAACAAGAGTTGAGTTTGGGGGTTTTCTGACGTATTGTTTACTTCAGAGCCTACTACTAGTGGTGGAAACTAACAATCAATCAAGTAGAATTTTCGAAAAAGTGACAGATATGGTTTTCGAATAACGTGCTAAACTTTAATTTTAAATCGACCGTTACGAGATACTCCATGTTACTAAACATTTCACCAAAAAAACTCAAGAAATGTTTTAGCTCATCTAAAAGGATCTTTCCAAGTAGATATAAATGAGGTGATTTTTATTGTACGCCATTTTTTTTTGCTTCTTAGCGACCTCTCTGTTCCAATTTCTTGTGATTCACTTCCCTAATTCACGCACCATGTGGCACGATTAATACCGAACGATAATGGCTCTTCCATAGTTTGCATCGTCTTCGTTGTTTATTCGGATTATTGCGACGTTTTACGACACGGAACCATTTATGCAGCGCGGTGGTGCAATATTTTGACATTCCAGTAATTCGATAATTGATTGAACGATCCGCGTCGATGGTGCCGAGACCACACCGCGAAGGGATGGTTTCAAGTAGTGGCGGATTCGATTGAAGATAAAATAAACAACCATTTCGCAAAGTGAACATTTTGTACACGTCCGACGGAGAGACAGGAGACGAGAAATTTATGAATAAAAGAATATGGGAAACATTCACACAACGGTCACAACGATGACTAAGCTATCGCTCGGTAGTAGATGAGCGCATGTGTGTGTGTGTACACACGATTGAATTTCACGCAATCTGATGAGTGTGATAAGAGGTAAAACCTCTTTGAAATCGTTTCGCATGTTCGGTATCGAGTGTGTAGATTTGTGCAAAAATTCATTTATTCATTTATGCAGCAGCATGTGCAATTTAAAAAACTACCTTATGCACTGTGGATTTTGTGGCTGAGCGAATGATTAAATTACGCTAATCGGATTCGGCGGTGACTATTTGTCGCCCGTTTACCGACCGTTAACGATCGTGATCGCATCGGTGTTTTGTCGTATGAAACAAAATCTTAAGCTAAATTGCACACTTTTGCCCGTTTTATCTTCATCGTTCCGTGACAAATGTAATGCGATGAAGTGCATTACATTGCAGTTTAGATTGAACGATTAGTGGCATTAAGGTAATAGGATTTTTTTTTCAACGATGTTTGTGAGTGTTAAACAAAATCACAAAATTAATAATAAAAGCACGAATCAACAAAAGAAAATGAAAAAAACCGTACCAAGGGAAAATAACTAATCGTGTGCTTTTAGCAATCTAATGTAACCAGCGGGAAAGGTTTCCATCCTTTCTATCATTCCGCATGAATGAAGAAAAAATAAGCACAAAACGAAGGTTCACCGCGAAACGGATAGGGCTCTGGCGTTGTAGAAACAGCAGGCGGGCCAGATGAATGCCGATGAATGTATGCGTGCCCGGGCATAAAGGTTGTTTGTGGTGCATTCTACGCGCGCGCATAATGTTGGCAAAAGCTAATTGCATGTTCAACGCGACAACGCGTTGTGCAAGCAAACGCCAACACTGGAATGTATAGGGAGTTAGTATCTGCGGTATCAATTTATCATTTTAATTTATGCCATCGCAAAGGGGTGTAGTACTACGTTGGGCTATCCCTTGCCTTGGCTGGTCCACGACCTAAAACGTTTGATGCTTTCTTCACAGTTACAGCGCCTGTGTAAGATTGCTATTTTGTTTAGCTTTCTAGTTGAAGGAACTAGATAAAAGGAGTGGACGGTTTTATGAGCAATTTATATCATTTCTATGAGTTATTGAAACCTTTCGGTTGAGCTGCTTTCGCTCCATGGGGAAGTAGGATGTGTTCGAGTGATAAGACATGAAATATTGCATGTTGGGTAAGAAAATGCATCCCTATTCTTCTAGCTGACGTAAAGAGATATACAAGACAGTTCAATTTCACAGCAACTCAAGGCGCACGAAGCTTTAGCAGCACACAGCCAAAATGCAAACCGATCCGCCCGTTGACATGGAACAAACTTCTCGCCCTCGTTCGCAGGTGGTTTTGCAAACCGACGATACGATCATACACCCCTCCTTTATCCTCTCCCCACCCACAGCATCCCAGAAGCTTGGATACGCACCAGTTTTGCGTATCATATACACCCGGCGACGGGGTTCTTTGAGGGGTGTCGATCGGGGGCTCTGTAATGATAAATGGACGGGATGCCACCGACGGCATCAACGCACAGCATTTTTGCCACCATCGACCACCGGGGCAAACGGAATTTCAAACCGGATCAAAACCAACCAGCGGGCAAAGAAATCGGGACACCGAAACACACGACGTACAATGGCGGCAACCGAATAGGGGTACGCAAGGGTGGGTTTTTGGGGGAGGTTAATTATTAATTATCAGCATTGCCTTCAGGATACGAACATATATGTTTGCAAAGCCGAGGGTTTGAAATGTTGACCGGTAGGTCAGCTTTTCAATTACCTGTGTTTGTTAGTGTTAAAATTGAAGTTAAAGTTGTTTCGAGCGGGGCATTAAGACATGTGAAAGATCAAGCCAAACTTAATTCATTTGACAACATTTATTAAAGTAACAAATTATGGGAGACTTTAAAATAAACTAAATAAAAAAAATCAAGTTGTGAATTTAGTTTGAAATGCGTTTTTTGTTTAAAATTTCAATAAATAGTTAACACAATTTATTACACACTCTGTCTGCTTTCCCATACAATTAGGCAAAAATGAAACAAACGAAGTAAAGCGATAAAATTTATATGATCTTTTAATACAATCGAGCCGATTTTATATATCGTTTTCGCACACAATAAGTGTGCAATAAATATCTCCATTGAGGCATTCTTTTGTGACCAATAAAATACTTCTTTTTTTCTTCCTTAACATCAATTCGCAAACAGCGCCGCAAACAATGGGATGCCAATGTGCGTTTTGGCTTTTTGATACGAAACGAATCAAAAAGGTGCAACATTTAGGGTGACTTTGGTGCGAAAAAAAGTGCAAACCAAAAATTAAACATACCAAACGCGCTTGGGAATGTTTGTATTGTGTTTTTTTTTTTTGCAACACAAACGTGCAAACTCTCGCGGAATGTCAACTACACGTAAATTGATAACATTTTTTATATGCTTCTGCTTGCTGATGCATTATACCGCCGATCTTACCATGATCTTTAGTTTTGCTTTTCGTCTAGCAGTATCGAAGTAAAAGGATAGGTGGAAAATTTGCCGCAAATAAACAAAAAAAAACAGTGACAAAAGACGTAATTTTTCTCCCCATAATTACGATATTGTCTTTTGATCGAACGATCGTGGTTGAATTTTGAGTCGAGTCGAAACTAAATTGTGCGACACTTTAAGGACGGTGAAAGAAATAATAAAGCGGGGAGGTTCGTCGCTTAGTTCGCTTGCAGCGCCCTTGGGCAATTTACTTCGTTACGACAAAGGGGCAGCGATTTGTCGTTTCCACGCGTTCGGCTACTCGGAAAAGTGCTCTCGTTTCAATGCCCAATTACCAGTACAACGACAGGACTCGTTAACTGGAGGGCCCTAATTGTGACACGTTTGCACCAGAATGAGATAATTTTACTTGGGCTGGTCAATGCAAAAAAGGGAATTGAACATAAAAACCGCCGAAGTTTTGGAATCTTACCGAAAATGTTTCTTCCTTTGGATGGATGGATGGATTCACCAAATGCTTTTATTTGACGGTGTGTGGTTAAATTTCACTTAGCAGTAAAGAAATGATCGCATTTTTTACGGCACAAAAATTACATCCCGCTAGCAAAGGACCCGAAGGAAACACTTCCACCGTAGGCAGGGCCGGCCGTTTTCGGTGGTCTGAATTCCACCGATGTTGATATTATCTTAAAAATCGATCGATAGAGACAAAATAAAGAAGAAAGAAAACAAAACCAGGCGGGTGGGTACAGAGAACAACTAAATTGAAAGTTCAACAGACACAAAGAAGAAAAAGGGCAAAAGAAAAACAAATGGCCAAACATCTCACTTTGCAGCGTTGCGATTAAAATGTTTGCGTGTGTGTGGTTTTTTTTTGTAGCTGTGTTTTTTATTTAAGTTTTGGAATTTTAGACCCACCGCCAGTACTTGTTGTTTCTGCTCGCTTCGCCCAAAATGCCTCGATGTGGTTACAAAACCCTATAATCAGTTTGGTGCGGTGGAAGTTGTCAGCCGGCCACTATCTGCCGGTGATCGCATGTTTCACATTTCGGACCACATTTGATGCTGCTGACCCTGATGGTTTACGAGCCCGGCTAAATAATTTAAAGGTTTGGCACACTCGAATCATTGATCGGATGAGACAAAAAGGGTGGGAAGGGGTAGAGAGAGAGAGAGCGAGAGGGAAAGCGAAGAAAAAACATTCTAATCACGTGCGAAAAAAATGCCATTCCTCTTAATCGGTTCAAAACATATTCGACAACAGAAGAAAACATTGGACCACACCCTGTTGAGGAGTTCCCGCGTTTTCGACATGAGATTTTATCGTACCGCTGTTTTTAACTAATGATATGCGTTACGACTTCAAATGTTTTTTTAAATTGTAGGTAACAAACAAAATAAAAGACCAAGGGATAAAAAAGAGCGGGAGACTCATTATCCTCGATAAAACTGGCTTATTGTGTTTAGCTGGTGGATTCTTTTAATACCTTGGAGCCGTTATTAAATCACAACCGGCTTGGGTTAACTTTAGTATGACCGTGATATTCTTACTGTCACAACAAATTTCATGCCAAAGAGATTAAAATGTTTGACTGTAAGGAAGGCAGATAATTTTAAGCCAACCTGATTCTATTATGACCGTATGTGACTTTAATCGTCTGAAGTATTCCACCCGATACTGATGTACATGAATTTATTTCTTAGTGTACAATACTTGTTAAATAAATTTATTCATATTGACTCTTGAAGCACGCCTTAAAATGAAACTGCAATGCTGCAGATATTTCTTAAATTATCGTAAACGTTTAATCGTTTTTGAGGTATGTTTTCTACGATCACTTGTCGATCCTCACGCTATGAGCAATTTAATTAAAGTCTCGTTTTTTTTTCGATCTCCATTGCGACTAACCATTGCCGTTTGCAAAACAGAATGCACTTGTGCTAAGAAAAACCACGAGAAGCCCGCTCAAACGCACAATCTTAATCTACTGACAGCAGTACACCGCACTAATGCCGCAGGATATTTATATGTGCACTCCCTCTTCTTGCGAGCGCAATTCGAAACAGTTCAATAAAATCGATCGAACTTTACTGCACCATCATGTTGCGGTAAAGTTACATCTTCATTAGCACGGAAACGATCGATCGAGAAGAACGAGGAGGTTCGTCGCTTACCACCGGTGACGCGATCTATAGATCTTTCTAATCCTGTCGCGAAGGTAAAGCGTTTTCCATTAACTTTGCCCGCTGCAGCGCTTCGGCTGTTCGGAGACAGTTTGCTTTTAATTACATTTTGCGCAGTTTCGCAATCGAAGCCGGTTAAAGTTAGCATTTCGAAAGAGGAACGGAAAGCAACAACAAAACAACAACCGTACATACCGTACCGGAGTAATTGAAGCCGCAGAATGGGATATTCGATTGGAAATCAAGCCGGGTATTTAGTAGGAAAAAGGCAAACTTCGACGTGAACAACATCGAAACCCGTAAGCAGATCGACAGCGGATTCACGCGTCCACCCCTTGGCCGCCGCCACACCGGCAACGCGGGCGTATCGGTACGTTGTCGCACCGTGTGTACGTGTATGCATGCCGTTGAACGATTGAACTCTGTCGATCGAAGGAAACGCGTCCGGCCGGAAGATAATCATCGGCACCTCGCGCATTCAGTTCCCGAGGTCCCGTGGTGGTTTTGCTGCACTCAGGCTCTCGGTGTGTACGCCGGCCGTAGAGGCCGGGTCGCCATATACTCGTAGAAGAATAATTTATTGCAGTGCGCCGTTTCAGGACATGACATGTCTCGTGAGTGTCGTGCTTGTCGTCGGGAAAGGAAGGAAAAAAAGGTAATTGCACCACTCATAGGCCAACTCCAAAGGGGATCGATCTGGTGCGTTGGGAGGGTTTTTCAGATTTTTTTTGCTTTACTTTACTTCACCAATGAAAACGACGAATTTGTGCAGTAGTCTTACATCGAACCCGTCTAATGGTGGCCAGAATCATGCCGGTGGCAATCGGGTTAGCTCCCGTGTTGCTGCTGGTGAACACACCAGGAGGAATGTGGCAGGATGACTTCTGAAGCGAGCGGAAGCCCTTTTCCGAGACGGTACAACGTCTAGCACTTAGCGTCGATGTAATTAATATGTTAATTGAATTGTTAGGCGGCAAAGATAAATCGACGGGTAGGAGATACGCATACGTTTGTGCCAAGTGGAGCTGTAGGTTGCAACGGTGTCGCTACAGACTCCCATACGCACTGTACGGGTTCGCCAAAGCCTTGACACGCTGGCACAAGGCGCCGTGGTACATTCGGCCGTTTTGAATGGGCGAATATTAAGTGAACTACTTCCAGCGTAGGTCTAGTCTGATGCTAACGCACAAAACACAATGTGAAGTTTTGCTGAATAATGCGTGTGTCATCGAAACTCGTGGGTAATTCTTCAAGCTGTCAAAATGAAGCGTTGAGGATCCCGTATTGAACCATCCTCCAAGCACTAACCATTCGTCAGTGAACTAACATCAGCCAGTGCGAAGGGGAGATGAATGGCCATATCTAAGCTTCGTCACTAATAACATCCACCAAAAGTGGTGAGGATAAGTTATGTCCGCATCATGTGCGCAAGGTACAATTTCAATTACCGAGCAATTTGGAATGTTTCTGTCCACCTTCTGCTTTGGTTCCTGCGAATGGCCTCGGACGTGGATGATCTTCGAAACGATTTGTCATCGTATTACGGGAGGCTGGAGCATACTGTCTGAATAGATAGACCTGATGCATCTTTGAGCCCACATCAATATTCAGCTTACGGAAGCGGTTTCAGTCCACGTCCAGCTGATTCCTGATGCTGATGACTGATGCTAATCTCCTGTCAAACGGCCTGATGGATCCTCTCCTCCACTGCATGGCGATTCACATTAAACGCCAGTTATAGCTATCTGCTTCGCTTCATCTACGATCGAGCTTAAGGCAATAGCATCAATGGTCACTTCGTTGGCTTCAATGTATCAATAAGGGTCTCTTTGCTCAAGTTTTATGGTTTCGGTTTCTTCAGCTTTGCAGATTAATGGTGGTATGCAGGGCTTCAGGACCAGATCGGTTTGCATTCATTAATACGTAAGTGACGGATGAGATTGATTTGTTGATACATTTCGATAGCTATACGCAATGGAATAGATCTATGCACTTTTAAACGATTGATTTAAACAGTCATCGTTCATAACAAGAGATAAACATTCAATCACAATGATGCATTGAGTTCACTGGAAGTAGTTTAGCTTAAAGTGCTGGATGGAATATATTTAGCAAATCGGTTGATATCTTCATTTTATTTCCATTCTAAGTTTTGCTAGCCATTTAAATTCCCAAAACTGTTTGAATACCGGTTTTTGGGAAGAAAATCTTTTAATTTATCTAAGTGCGTTGATGTCGGATCAATAAAACATTGTATATTGAACCGGCTTAGATGAAGTACACTGATAGGAAATTGCATTTTAATTAATTTCTTCTCTAGTCCCGTTCTCTCATTTATCAACCTTACTCCGGTACGGTAAGTGGGTTCTCATTTGCCACCCGAGCCACGATTATGATTCGATCAATCATCTTGCCATTCGTGGTGGTCTGTTTAATATGGTGAAGGAGAATTGCATTTTGCGTTAGAGAGTTCCTAAACTGGTTTCTTACATAGTTAATGCAATGGCAGAAGGTATACCAGTGAGAGGTTCGGTTTTTAGTGAGGTTAATTTAATATAATAAAAGGAAAATCCATTACGTATTTTAGTGATCAAGGAAATACTACTTTAAAATAAAACTCCTCGCCAGATGTGACTCCATGAAGTACTTTAAGGTGATTTATGAACCATGTGATCTTTCATACATTTTGAGTTCTCTCCATTCCTGTCTCTCTGTCGTAATGCAATGCAAAGTAAAGTATTCCATAATTTCGGATGAACGACATTCTACTCAACGGAACGGGATGTGTTGACATCTACCTTTAACTTTTGAACTGCGGCATATCATTTGCAGGTTTATGGTCTTCAGCAACTCCGAACGACGTTACTCACTCACGAAAAACGAATGGATCGCTTTAACGAGGGTTTAATGAAATTTGCACTTGTGACACGAGATTTCTTTTTGCCCATGTAGGCAACCAAACCGTTCCTTTGGAACGATCAAAATGTTTAACGTTAATTGCTGAATCGTGAAATAATGCTTTTATCTTCCATTGGTTGAACATTGCTAAGAGACGAATGATTATACCGTATCAACTTTAAGGTAATGTTTAAGTCGTGTAGGTAAAAGTTGAATATCTTCAAGCAAATCGAGAAAAGTGAAGTTTCGTTAAAGAAGTTGGGTGATATATGGCGCCCCTTTTTCGTTTATGGGCGTTGAGATCATTGTTCACGTGAAACAATGTATAGTTTAAATTTCGCATTGTTTTACAACGGAACGTATTGCGAATGAGAAAGATTTATAATTAATGGATAAAATAGGAGTGTATAATAACAAAACATTTTGAGTTTTTGTTCTTGCTGCACACAAGCTGCAATACCAGCTGTCATGTAGTTTGGAAACACATATTCACACCAAACATGGTGCGTCCATGCGGCCAAACCTTTCTGCAGCAAGTCAACACCATCGCACACACGCAACAAAGGTGAACACCGACACTTAATCTTCGCCTAGCGCCACTGAAGTGCAATTTTCGGACGACGGAACGATCGCTACTGCTGACGTCAATGGTTTGGCGATGTATGGCGCACCGTTGATGTGCAGAAATGAAACTAATATCGAAAAACACACAAACAGCACACATGTAGGACACCGTCTGACAGCGCACCTGGCCTTTCCCCCCACCCAAACCTTTCCCTCTCTTTAGCTTCGGGGAAGGCTTCGGGGGTGGAAAAAAATAATTAAAACAAATCAACACTACCCAACCTCCACTGGGGACCACTGGGGACGAGGGTTGTGTTTTTTTTTTGTTGGAGCAACAACTTGACGACAGCGGATTTACGAAGATTAAAGCGCTGTTACTGCTTCTGCTCCCGTTTCGATCCGAAACCGAGTGCTGGTTAGGCCTTCGCAAATGGTCACAAAAATGGCACACGGACTGTTTGTGGATAGCCATTTAGAGTTGGGTGCCGGATAAACAAGATCAAATCACATCCATCCCGCGTTGGCCGTCTTTCGTTCGATCCTGCGTGCGTGCTCCACCGTTCGGCTTTCTTTACCACCCCTGCGCGTGTATGTTCGGTACAAACGGAGGGAGGTCCATAATGCCGGTTGAGCTTCGAGGCACCGTTGTTGATTTCATTTATTAGACCACAAGTCGCGTTGCGGGCGTGCAGGGAGGTCGTGCCATACGCAGGATTAGCTAGACCTCAGAGCGGCCGCACAGAGCGAAAGAAGCTTTTCAACCAGTGAAAAAAAACAACAACTCCCCATTCAAAGTGCTTGCGAGGAAGGGAAGGTGGAGAAGGGATCCGATAGAGCATATCTAATTATTACATTTTCAACAAAACCATCAATCATGCTCGGGTTTTGTCTTTTGCACTCAGGGAATACATATACTTTTGCGAACACAGCATCCCCCCTGCGCCGGCACCCTTAGGAGGGTTGGAGAAGCAGAATCCATAGAGCATGTGTGTGGTTGTGCGTATTACGGGATATTCGTGTGTGCGGGAGCATTTGTTTGGCAAGTTTTGGGTATTGTTGTGGGTTGATTGTTGAAAGGCAAAGATCAACTTCCCGCGGATCAGCAACAGCCGAATTGCTGTGGCTTTCGGCAATAATCACATCGCTAGTTGATCGTTTTGAAGCCCTTGAAATTGGGCAATAGGAAAGGATAAGAATAATTCAATTATTTTATAATACCCAAAACAACGTATTGCTTCACAACATTAAGTATTTGAAATAAAGTATTATTAAGTATGAAAAATCCATTTTTAAAGTGAGCAAATATTGGAACAATGTAACGTAATGATTATTTATGTACCTGTTCTCGTGTCTTATATTTATAAATGTTTTATGAGCTTCACAAAAAGGAGCAAAAAGAAACAAAAGGCACTTCATCAGAAGTGGTTCGCAACCGTTCGGTCGACAACAGTGACCGGGAGATATAATTTAGGCAACCATAATTCAGGGCTCAGTGGAGTTTCTTTTTATCTTATTTTCTTCATACTCCCTTTGGTGCGATTTAAAAACAGTTCATCGTAAAATAATTTTGCAATAAACCGTAATCATCCCGATTGGAAACTACGCCGGGCTTATTACCGGGGGTCTGCTCTACTTTTACACTACTTACGCGCGCGAGCGCACACACAGACATTCGCTTTATTTTCGCTCTCTTAAGCCCGGGGAATGCACCACTATCTGCGCCCTTTAGCGAGGGAAAACATCATGCTTTGGCAACAGTTCCCTACGAGAATTATGTACCTTTTGCGCTTTGGTCAGTTTTGATCGTAGTCGTGCCACGAGCGCAACAACATAAAACAAAGCATCCGTTTGTTGCCCTTTTGCTCCGTCGGCGCACGGTTAATGTCCTTCGCAAGGATACCTGATGGTCGCGGCAATGAAATTATCCAGCGGCCGGCTGTTGCCGCCACCTACCGAAATGGTAGCGTTCCGTCGTGACTTGCGTTGCTGTCCCCTTTTATGACCTTTGGCATGAGTTAGTGGTGTCGAGAAACGACATGCTTTCGTGGCTGGATTACGATGTTTTGTGTTGCGTTGGGGTGTAGAATTATGTATTTTACAAAACGTAAAGAAAATATGGAACAGCGTACTTGTTCCTTTTTTTCGATAGGATCCATTACACAAATAAAGGGAGTTGTGTGTTTTTTATAAATTGTCAATAAATTTATGTTACTTGTACTTATATAACTTAGCAAAAAAAATTATTATACATTTCTTACTAGGATGAATAATATTTCAAAATGTACGATCGGATAATGTTAAAACACGTTCACTCAACTCCCAAAAGTGGAATTATAAACACGCTAATAAAGAACTCGATGTATTCGACACTAAATACAACACCACCACCAGAAACACCAGAAAAGGTCAGGTACTACACATTATGGTTTAAAAAAATGGCGCGAACAGTTCGTCCACCATTGCCCATCATCTCATCCATCTCCCATAACTCTTCACTGCTGTTTGCTGTCTGGGCAATAAGAACACTGCACCACTGGACAAAAACGAGATCAGCATAAAACGATCATTATAAACCGTGCAGTTTATAGAATCATAAAATTTCATTGTAATCGTAATTCAGGCCACCCCAAGAAGAGGCTGGCTGACGGAAATGTGAGTGTGGAAGATTCGAATTTCGTTGGGTACGCCTGCAAGAACTAGTGACGCTTCAAGAGCAAATTTGACTCAAACCGGACGAGTGACTTGGCTTGGGAATAATGGAAGCGGAAGAGATTTTATACTGAGGTTAAAATTTCCGCAAGTAGAAACCATTTGGTTAGGTATCAGTGAAACGAGTGTTAAGATAATAAATAGAACACGAAGGAGATTCCGCAGTTTACCATCCTCCGTTCATCGGGGAAAATGAAACGGTTTATCCCAGGCAAATAACACGGAACTAATACGGAACATCACAAGCAAATTGTATCCCCAACTCTTCGTCTCATTCCATCACTTTGATAGTGGCTAATAAAACTCATTAAAGCATAATGAGAATTAGCTCACAGGCGGCACTGTTTTGTCGGCAGGTGGTTGTGAAGTGGACACCGCACCATTGTCGGTGTCATTGTTGCCCGAACAAATGGGTTTGCCTGAAGCGCTTTTCAAGTTCAGGTGTTGGACGTGACCCCTTTTTTTGTTGCTTTTCCTCCCGCTGTGGATTGTGGCGTTTTTATGATCCTCATAGACCAACGGTGGATAGATGTGGCATCCCATAGATCACATTCATTCCGCTTCCTGTGGATGAGCGAAAAAGTTGACCACAAGCGGTGCTTGCTGTCAAGATTTTATCCATCCAATAACTGCGAGTTTCATAAAGCGAAAAGAAAAACAACATGATCTACCACACGAACGCACCGAGTTCAGAAGACCGAGTGGAAACTTGACCGAAATGAAGAGTGACTCTTTGCCCATTACTTATGCTGCTGACGGGTATGCGATCGTAATGATCGTTTTGTTGTGTTGCTGCCGTTTGATGATGATGCACGGGGTGTGCGTTTTCGCACGGCTGGGATTTTTTTTTTTTTTTGATAAATTGCTGATCGCTTCGCATCATACACGCACGCGGTAAAGATCGCCGATCCTATGCAGACGATTATCGATCCATCCGTAATGAATGAACTAATCATCGTTAACGAAACAAAGTGGTACTAATTTCCTTCATCCGATGAAAAATCCACAGACATACACACAATTGGATTGTGGCACACGCGCTCGAACACCAGCTGACCGATCGCCTGGAGTTTGGAGATTTATTTTTGTTTTTTTTTGGACTGGGTTGTTGATTTTTTTTCTTTGTGAACTTCATTTCACCATACCAGAGAAGAGGCATTTTAGCCGGAAGATGGGAATGAATGTTGAACAGAGATTAGTCCAAAGCAGATTAACCGCTTCAGATGCCGTCTGCCGTTGCCGTTTGCTTTTCCAGCGCATTCATTGCCGTTTCGTCGCTTGCAGGAAATTTCGTCGATTAATTGGACTGGAAAGGTCGACTCGGTGATGACGCATGAATCGTACTCGAGGGACGAGTTTTGATTTTCGTTTGAAACGTCAGTGATACGCGTTCAAAAATTAGTAGCAAATCAAGCGAGCAAACTGTACAACACAGATCGATTGGGTTTTTGGTATCGGTAATTAAATGTTATTAAACGTTCAACCTCCACCGTGTAGTACAATCAATTTATTAGCTACCCACCATGTAACGTGTGTGTTCTGCAACACGGTGTGGGATTTTAATTTGCAAAAAAAAAACGAATACTTCACCACAGCTTCTGAAGCTAAAACAGGCACAAATATCACAACATCCCCCGAGCGAAATCCATTAACGTCGGAGTAATGGGATCACGATAACATCCTTCGCGGTATGGCACACACGCACCCTGTAACCCGTGGCCGTGGCCTGTTGGAAAAAAAACACATTTCAAGTACCCGAAAGCCTTTAAAAATAAACTCCCAAGGCACAAGAAAGGGCATAATGGAAACCAAAAGCAAAAAAAAACATCCTCCAATACCCTCGGAAAGAATGTCACACTGCCAGCGTATTGACGATGCTCTCGCACCGATCGGAGTTCCCGATCTTGCTCGATCGTCGTAATTGAAGTGATTGATATAATGATGTAAATTTGAGCCAAAATAAACTACACATCGTTGGCGGCGCGAACTTTGCCGTCGAACGCGCGCCAGCAATGATTGTACGGTGCACAACTTTATGATGCTTGCGAGCGCTTGGAAAAGTTATCCGTTGCGGGAGACCACCTTTTATTTTTTCTTTTAAAAAAAGAAAGAAAAGTATACTCTTCGCAACTTCGTACCGTTTCGGGATAAATTGGAACTTTTTTTTTCGTGGTGTTCCTTCATTTTCGACTTAACCAGCTGCAGGCAACTGAAGGCGCCACCGAGCAGCATTATTTTAACACGGCAAATGTAATGGTTTTGGGCAGTTGGTGTTGTTTTACTGTGAAATTCAATAATTCATGGTCGTGGTGAATGAAGGATACTTGATAGCGAACTTTCATAACATGCCACTCAGAACGGCTACTGAATATTCGAAGAGATCTCTATGTGGTGGCGCCCAACATATAAATCTTTTCCATTTCCATGTGTCTGAGGAAATGTGTCTTTTAATTTTAAACCATATTTGGATGAGTCATCGCGGAACAAAAAATAACTCGATCAGCCCTGAACCGAGAAACAGAAGCTTCTAGAACGTAACATTCACTTCCGGCAAATAGTCACACGGGCTCACCAGTAGCTAGGTGAATCTGAAGGCTCTTTAGTCGTGCAAGCTCTACCAGCTTTTTACGTCGTGTCGTGTCTGGATCGTTCCGGTCCGGCTAGGAGGACAGCCGGTTAAAGGATTTTAAGTTTTTCGCGTTCGCTTCCCAACCTGCCTGATTGCTATCGAACGAGTTGATTTACTCGCTTTCAGTGAAACGACGGAACGCGACGTAGCTTTGTTTTTCTGAGAGGGAATAAAATTGTTAAAGAGCAGCTACTGTTATTTATTTATTGAAAGCGTGTAACCCAACAGCAGAAATCAATTTAAAAAACATTAACCCGTAATTGGTATTGATTTTTAAAAACATTCTAAAGAAAACGTAAAGAAAAACAAATCGATTATATAATTACATTTAAATAAAAGTATTATCTTTCTTAAAACAATCCATCGGAAAAAAACCACTGAAGTGTCAGGCGGAGAAAAATCAACATCAATTTATCTTAATATTCGCAAAAACGCATCCTCCATGGAAGGACACCATCTGTTTTCGGGTCGAACGATCACTCACAACGACGTGGATTCCATTGCAACGTTCAAATCTCCCGTATTGGCAACGTTTTGCGATCGATAAAACGATATGTACCGAACCTTGCCTGAAAGGTGACGAATCTTTGTGCGATGGTGAAAAATTACACTGCCCACGGCTTTCAAGCGAGTTGTCGTTCGGTTTTTGGCATACGGTTCCGCGCAACGGTGACAACTTGTATCTTGCGGTTTGGTCACAAATTCATCGCCACGGGTGATGCAAATTTATTGTGCCCCAGATACGCAATGAAAAATGGCATCAAATCAACAGGAATACACATTATACAGAAAAGACGGAACGATCCATAAAACAAATCAATCGGTATGAAAGGTGGCGAAGGTTTTCCTGTTTCTTTTTCTTTTTGTTTGACATTGAATGGGGTTTTACAGACTAGATCTTACGATCTATTGTTTATCTAGATTGGGCGAGTTATTTGTAAGGTCTAATATAACTATGGATTGGTTTGTTTTTTTCTTTACTCAAAGTATAGATGATATTAGAAAAATCGTTGATCGTTATTTTATGTTATAATGAGATCTTTTATACTACATCCTAAAGCAATTCAATAAAAGGCTAGTTAATATTTTTAATGCAATTCATGCCGTTCGTTAAACAATGAAACGTCAGAGCCTAAAAGATTGCTGAATTTCAAACAGAAATAAAAAGAAACAAGCCGTTGAACTACTTTCTATATTTGAGCTAACCTAATATAGAAGTACAAAAAAAACATTCCTTAAACATTTTCAATCATCTTCGTGTAAAATCCACTCAAGAGCATCACCATGAAAATTGGCCATCTTAATCATCGCATCGTTACAACCCCCCACATTGGTTCCATGCAATTTGCCCAAGGTTATGTCCCGTTCAATGCTCCGTTCGATTCCAAACAAAAAAAGAAAACAAAAATCAATCGATCGGTTTTTCGTCACGAAAGGGGGTCGTCGTCGAAAACTCCCCTTTAACGGTCACTAGAACCTTAATGCGGCGCATCCGTTCCCATGGCTGATGCTACCGGTGCTCAAAAACAGCCCAGCTATAGTTGATAAACCCCATCGCCGTGCGTAGCTTCCCGCTTGCGCTTGAAAGGGTCGCAACCTTCGCCGGAAAGGTTGATTAAGCTGAAGCCGATAATGAAGTCATCGAAGCTGACCCGGGCTGCGTCACATGTTTGCGCTTTTCTTGGCCAAAAACGAAATGAAAATTATTCCCGCTGACAATCGCACCGTCATTCTGATCGCACACGCCACGGCATGACTGCCGATCGTCAGGCCGCCTGGAACGTTCGGACAGTGAAGTAAATGCGGCTTAAGTCGAGCTTCTCGCACACTGGCTGTAGGATTTAATAAAGGGGTTTGGCTGAAGGTGTCGATGGTCAATGTTGCATTGGTTGGCAAGCAAAGCGTCCATACTACCCGGTCACATACTGTTCGCACTCCTGGTGGAGAAGATAATTGGATTCAATTTATAATTATCACTTACACGGTCTCTAAGCCCTCCTTCGAGCTATTTTAAAATTATGCGAACATCCCGTGCAATTTGGTTTAAGATTTTTTTTATGAGGAATACGGTCAATGTCCCGTTCAATGATTGAATTAACTTTAATATTTAGCTTTCATTTTCAAACACGTTCATTCTTTAAAAACTAATCAGCATGTCCAGCATGCGTTTGGCTCATCTCTAGTGCTAATCAAGTCAAAGGTGGTCCATCCAGAGCTCTAAACCGTTCCACAACACAACCGAACGCACAACTGTTCGGGTGAATTGGATCAGCATCAGGGTATGGTCACGAGCATCGACTCCGATCGGGCCCCCAACAGTCGTTTCGCGGGAACTCACCGGCGTTTCACTGTAGCGCCACGATCTGCAGTGCGTTCATTCGCATCTGCTCCACCGGGGAAATGAAGAAGCGAAAAAGAGACCAAAACAGCGGTCGAAACACTGCCCGAGTCGGCGGAGGTTCGTTCATGCACGATCAAGTGCCAGCGGTTGGGCACAGTCTGCACGCAAGGCAGACTCGTGCGATTGGCTGCGTACGGGTTTGAGTTCCACTCGGTGTCACAGTTCAGTTTTAGCTCGATCCGGTGTGCGTTCGTTTCGTTTCGCGTCCTGACCGCGCTAGTGTCCGCGAGTGTCCGAAGACAGGCCGTACTTCCGACGGCCCGAATCTTCTGTTTTGCTTAGATTCCATTTCAATAGTGTTCCCAGTCCCAAGTGTCCCAGATTTGTGTCAACACACTTTGTCTATTAAATTGGTATTTTACGTGTTTAAGTGGATTTCAAAATCGCAAAATTCTGTTTGTCTTGCTTTCGTAAAGGTTCGTCGCTTAAAACGAATATATCGGTCATTGAAATCTTTTGTATAAAATTCTTCTCATCTACAAAATTGTTCCATGTGACTCATTTCTTACATTTGTTTCTGAATAATAAAAGAAAGTGGTTAAGTTAAACACAGTGTTAAAGCTAGTAAAAATGATTAAAATAGTTTTATTTTAAATTGAATCCCTAGTTTTATTGATTTTCTTAACACAAAGTAATCAGACCAATTACATCAGTTTTTTTTAAATTAGGGGTCGTTTTCGTAGCCCTTATGCACGATGGAAGGGTCCCTTCCTCATTCTCGTAGCCGTCCCACCACACCCGTGGCCACCGGTGAAAGCGAAAGTGTTCCGTCGGGTGCTAGCGGTTCACGATCGCCCTCACCCCAGCCCGGCCAGAAGCAACCGAAAAAAGTGTCCTTTTCCGACGAGCTACCACAGCAATCGTCCACGACCGTGGAAAAGAGTGTTACGAATGAAAGTGAAAGTGGTCGTCCGCATGAGGAAAATCCGTTCATATTCGTTCTGCGCCAGAACGACAGTTATCTGCAGGATATGCACAGTTCTGCCCATACCTCGTCGGATGGTAGCATGTTTCCGAACGTGCGCCGCAGCTCGTTGCACTCGAACGAAAGTGAAACCGCTTCGTCGACGGGAAGCCGTGCAAGTACAGTGACGGCCGATACCGGTGGTGACAGTGGAGCACAGCAGAAGAAAAACTCCACCGAGCTTGTACCGTTCGATCCAATCGCAGCGGGGTTGGTGAATGGGTTGGGTGGTGACGGTGATACAGTGCCACCGTCGGCACCCACCGAACCAAGAAAACCATCCGTCAGCGCGATGGAGCTGGAGGTGCGACGTGATAAGCGCCGCTGGTTGCTGATTTCCGAGCTCAGTGCGATCCTCGGCGAAGACAAACACTCGATCGACGGTTTCAAGCGCATCTTCAGAGAACAGGTGAGTGAGACAAGAACGGAACACGCGAATGGATGAAATGGTGCGAGTTCGCTTGATGGGGCTGACCCGCAAAACGGGGTTCGTCGCTTGTAGTCTTCTGTCGTTTTACATAATCGCATCCCATCGGTCGACCGATCGAACGGTATGCCGTATGATTACCCGTTTGTCCTGTGCAGGAATTTGTGTGCTAGTGTTTACTGCTATCTGTATGTGTACGTGTGGCTATAATGGTGTGATATTCAAGTGCTTTTTTTGGTTTGGTTGTTGCTTTATCCGCGACGAAGATGACCCCCTGATGACATGACAAGTTTGCGTGATCTTCGGGTGTACAAGACTCGACTCTCGTGCAAAACAAAAAAAAAAAACAGCGAAAAAAGTGCAAGTGCAGTGTCTGTGGGGTTGTTGATGATGGTGATGATGCATCGGAACAAACGTGTCTTAGTGTGCCCATTTTGGTGTAGCAACCCTTTTTTATCGCCGAATGAACGTGCGAAATAAAAAAATATATACGCAATCATCTCCTTACCAACACGTTCATCCAAACATCGGTAATAACCGTAAGCAACGCAAGGAGGTGAATGAAAGTGAGAGTAACAGAGTGATACATCTTGTGTTCGGAATGCAAGCGGATGCGTTGAAGAGGTTCGCTGTTGTGGATTTGTGGTAGTATGATGAAGATATTTTTGACGATGATTTCTGTTTTAACAATTTATTTTTGTTGAAATTTAATCTAAAAATATTATGTTTTCTTCTCATACTGTAATGGTGCTCATATGAAGTATGAATATTTTGTAGTGTAATAAGTGTTTTGGTGATTTTAGTGTATTGCAATTTATCGGTATGAATCGCATTAACTCATCATGCGTGTTTCTCAGTGCAAATGATGCGCATTGCTAATCTTGTCTTAAGTTTGCTCGCTTTCATTGCTGGCCTTCTCGTGCATCGTGCATCATTACCTTCAACTGCGGCTACTGTTGCATTCTTTCATGCGATCGGCTATTCAACCTCCGTTAGTTAGTTAGGGTGAAAAAATAAAATAAAGCGAACACTGCTTCCACTGCCAGCCACTGCAGTAAGACTGGAGTTGCGAAAGTTCACATTTGCATTGTTCACGCCAAGGGTCGACGTGTTAGACCTTAAACAGCTGTGTGGCATAAATAAGATGTAAATTTAAAAGATGATGAGATGGAAAGTGCATCCCGGAGGGAGGTGTGCTTTATGAAGTTTTATTATATTACGATGCACACGCCTTTTCGATGACGTGGGTGCAGTTTGCAGTCGTAATGAGCAATTCTCGTGATTTATACTATTCGTAGCGCAATAAGGGGAAAACATGGTGAGCTAGTGAGGCTACAATCATTATTGATGAGGACGTTTTAACGATCTTCAACTGCTCGGCGTCATGTTTTACGAATTAAGTTGACAACGAATTGAAGGAATATTATAAATCTTCACAGATTGCTTCATGAGTTTTAATTAAACTAGTAAAAACTAGTAAACGAGATAAATATTCTCCCGTCGTGACGATCGATTTAATCAATTTAAATCGATTATGTCCCTGTTTAATAGCGTACTTTTCTTGATGAAAAAAATTCATTCACAAACGGTATACGATTCCGCACGGATCACAACAAGGTAAAATATTTACCAAACATTCACATTGCAATGCGGTTGCATTCCGTTTTCTTCTCGCAAACAACAAACAAAAAACACACAAATAAACGCATGTGCAACGAAGCGACAAATGTTCGGAAAACAAATCATTTCGACGCTGCTGTCGAATGTTTTGTTGCTACAAAAGGTGTCTCTTCATCGTCGCCGTTCTTTATCCTTCTCAACGTCAAAAATAGTACAAAAAGAAACATACACATACAAGCGGAATAAATGACCATATTAAAGGGCATTCGTTCGGACTGTCGGCAGTGTTTCTGCAATGCATCTCAAAACCACCAATTGCACCGCGAACCAGACTTTATTTATGTCTTCCGTCCACCGAACTGACCGACTGCTGGGGGTGAAAGAATTCCGACGGCGCCCGAAGCGGCCACCGCACGGTTTGGTGCGTCATTAATCTTTCCATGTTTCGTGGGCACACCATTTTCAACGTACCACCCCACCCCGACCACAGCAGACATTTTGGGAGGGGACCAGAGTTTGAAGAAACCAGCCCAAAAGGAAGCAACCCGTCATGATGCGAAGGACACTGTGATGTGTTGCGCAGAAGAAGCAGTATTCGCTGACAGCAAACATACATGCCGCTTGGTTGCAAATGTAAAAAAGAAAAAGATTTCCATCCGTTTCCCGATTCGGATTGAGGAGGGCCTGGCCAAAACAACATTAAACAAGAGAAGAAAAAAAAGATGATGAAATTAATGTTGGTTTCGGTGGACAAAAAGCTTGACAAAAATTTTGCCGCCCGATGACAAATTGACGCCTGTAACAAGGTTGTTCGAGTTGGTACGTTCTGTCCACGGGTACGGTTGCTGTTTCAGGTGCATGGGCACAAAGTTTCGAACCGATCGTAAGCGATATTTTTTGCGAGGAACAAAGTTTATTATTTTTATTTGTCAGTGCTATTGGATCGTTTCGGTATTCTTCAACCAAAAGGGTATTTTTATCAATCCACAATTCTTGACAGAAGAAAAACAGTTGCTGAATTTATAGCTAAAGCTAACGAAGAACGAAGTTCTTCTTTAGGCCATTTATACACATCGTGGCATTTTGATTTGTCGCTGGAAATGAAGCAATTGCCCAAATTTGGATACCACAAAGGACAAATCAATTTGTCAATCATGGCGCGATGACAGCGAACCATTGTTTCTCACCCGGGTTTTTCACTCCAACTGGCAAGATTGTAATATAACACTTTGTAACAAAAACAGTCATCGTTCGATGTCGGTTACGTTTCGTGTTAAGCGATCGTTTTTTTTACGACCGCTAATCGCACAATGCTATTTCCCCCGTTTAATGCATGGTTCATATGTTTTAATAAGCCACCACAGCCCCGGGGACGCTAACTGGAACAAGGATACAACGCCCACCCTGCACACTGGTCACAGACTTAGAGAAGTGATTTATGATCTAGGGAAAACCATTTGCAAACTTCATTCGACTGCAGCATGGTAAGAAGCAAAAAGGAGCCCTATTAGCGGGAGCCCTCACCGGAGACCGCTGCTAAACAAACAAAACGCGAACCACAACGTTCGGAGGTTTTCCTTTTACGATGACGATCTCCTTCGCGCCGGATTGCTTTCGCTGCTTGATGTCTTTAAGTCCCGGCAAGGTCCCGCCGGCAATAAATTCATTTCGCTTCTTTGCCGAGCGCGATCTATCGCACACTACGTGGCGTTTGCATTACATCGGGGCTGCGATAGCCATATCTAACGAGCGATCTAGTTCAGTTCACCGTTTCTGCACGCGGGCCCCGCTCGACCAGCTTTTTTTTTTTTTTATTTTGCATGGTTCATCCCTTTTCGAACCGATCGAGTCTTCCTGGCGTTTCGGTTGTTTTCTGGCTGCCGCACATGGAAATCGATAAATCATTCCTGTTTCTTTTTTTCTCCCCCCAAAAACATCCCTTTCTGCGTTGCCTCCTTCCAAGGCAAGGTTTTGGGAATGAAGAAGGGAGCACTAAAAAAAAATACAAAACACGCTCTACTTTAACACCAGTGTTTTCTTCCACCTTTCAAAGCTAGTTTGCTCCTCGAAATTGCCTCGCTAGGGGGGCTTCCATAATTCTCCTTTCCTTGTCACGGCGTGTGGTAGACGGGTGTAGCATGTGGGAGGGATCTCATTCTGCCAATGTTGCCAAGTACATCTTGTCCCGTCCCGCGATTCGTCTTGGTTAAAGTAAGGGCTGCAAAATTGAATTTAACCAAACGCAAAAGCATTGCTGGGCCCGAGAAAGGGAAGAATGGATCGACGCGACAGACGAAAACAGGGGAATGTTGGGGTGTTGGCCGGGGAAGAGGGGGTTGAAACAGACTGTCGATGGGCCGTGCGTCGTTTTCTCCATATTTATATATATGGTCTAATTGAGCATAAACAACATCATAAATAATAAAACGGTTCAATGGATCGGGCCATTAAAATATATTACATTTCAACAAATTAAGAAATGTATCAGACCGCTGGCGCAACGCTAAAACCGGGTCGCCCTTCACAATTACGAGTGGCCCCACAGTTGGGTAGAAGAACTTCTCATCCTCCACTTCTTTTCTGCCTTTTTGTTCATCAACACTCGAGTTTTTGAACTGCGTGAAGTACACATTTCGGTGCTTGCTTATGCTTCGTTTCGGGTGGCTCACGTGGTGATCTTTCCTTTTCTTGTTTAGCTATACGCAGCTACAAAACTGCCGACACTTGATCATGTTTCTGGTCATTGGCCGGGTAGAGCGACCGTTGCGAGGGATGGGATGGGATGGGCTGAAACGGTTCCAACTCTGAACGTCAAGTTGAATGGTGAACGCATGAATGGGAAGTCACGGGATGACATGCTTAAGATACTCCACCAGCAGTACCAGAAGATATTAAATAACCCCTTCGGTGGGAAGGACACAGAGAGATGAAGAGAGAGCGAGAGAGAAGATCAGACAAGCTAGGGAAAGCATAGGAAGATAAAATAAGCAAAATTCTCGAAACGCGCTCGCTAGCGCATCTCACGCGTGGACTCGATGAGTTGTGCGTCGGTAAGTTATTATCATGCGATGAAATTGTACACGCGTCGCGCACGGAAACGACCGGACGCAATTTTCGTGTTGTTTTACAGAAGATTTACAGTAATTCAACCAGCACAACCTGCTGTCGGGTAGGGCCTTCCTCGGTCGCTTTCGTGACAAAAGGTTTCAGTTTCATCGGGAAATAATTTATTTGCCTCAGTTTATGCTGGCTATGGGGAAGAAATGCTTTGCTCAGGAAATGTGTTTAGGCATAACTTGTTGATTATTTCCTTTCAAGAGCTTTGTTAAAAGTAAATATGAGCTGACTGGGACGAAAATGTTATAGTCGTTAGAATACATTAAAGAAGAGTCATCTTCCACAAAAGAATATAAATATTAAGATGACCAGGATTGCCTCCTTAATCTTCAAATCGACCATCGAGTAATAAATTAATTCAAAAATTTAATAAACGATAATTCTGGCCAAAGATAAGTAATCTTCGGTAAGAATACCGTTTTAAATTTCAAATTGTTTGTACGAATAAATGACGCCAGTAAAACAAAAAGCAAGATCTTGTTGATATGATTTACGATTAGGCGCTCTTGTCACCGAAAAACAAAACAAGCATATGCTTGAGGTTTATTCGATTGCACCCCACCGATGGTGAGCTATCATTTATCAGCTCCGGATTACTTATCCCTATCAACCAATCCACAATCCAAGCGCATTTGAATGCATATGCACCGAAAACGGGTTGGTTGCTTGTGACCCCGTGAAAGAACGCCAATTTTTATGAACGATAAAATCCGTCCGAAAACTTTCCGCTTTGCAACGTTAACCGATACAGGGAACACAGAGAAAGGGATGCAGAAGCGCAAGACGGATTTGTGGCTGGATGATGTGACAATAACGGATGAAACGTTTTACGATGCCCGCGCACCGTAACTGCTAACCGACCGGTTTGACCTCCTCCGGACGAGAGTCGAACGTACGGGCGCGCGCCCGGCCACTTATGTTCTGGTCGCCAATATTGAACAACCGCCAAAAAGAAGGGTTCCTAAGTGCCTCTCGTTTGAAGCGTTGAAGAAGCTGGAAACGATCGCTTTAGTGACGACTTTTGCACTTTTTATGAAACGCGCAAAGATAGCCCAAAAAACGTTCAGCCGCTGCTACGTTATGGTAAAACCGAGAAGTGGAGAATATATGCTTTTAGCAGGCAGAAAATATTCCATTGCTGGAAGATGATAGTTTTGGACGCTGTTGCTACGAGCCGAAAACTTACCGGTTCGAGGCCGTTTGGTCATTAAACATATTGCGTAGAATAGCGACCATTTGTTAGGCTTTACGATATGCAAAACACTGTTAACACCCGGCATCGATGAAAGGAATGATGGTGATAATCATGAAAGTTTTAATTTATTGCTTTGGGTGTGACATAAATTTTGTTTTATTTGTATGATGATCTTGGGACAGATTTTCTTTGTTTGTTTGAGTAAAGTTTTGTAGTAACAAGTAAATAATTTCCACCAAAGTTGATACAAAAATTCATGTGCAAATTACACTAGTATCAAGCGACGTTGCATGAACCGCGATCTTCGTTGTGTGATGTTGCATGAACTCTACACCAGCATCCCAGCCCCATGTGGTTTGTAGCGTCTTGCTCAGGTGTACTGAGTGGAATAAAATTGGTATATCACAATTAAAAAGCCTCTTATGGGTTACGGAGTTTAACATAAAATATTCCTTATTATAATCGCGTCGCATAAAAATTTGATTTAAAAATAGTGTTGTGAGAAAAAACCTTTAATTTTAAGCTTATTGATTGAATCGAATTTCGTTAGATTAAATTTATGAGTCTTTGCCCTCCAGCCAAGAACCAATAGCGGAAAACATAGCTATACATTTTCTATTTCTCACGTCTTTACTGAACCTGTTTCAGGTTTCGTTTGAGCTGCTTTACATTGAATTCCCATGGAATAAGAAACCCGAGTAGGCAACCTTTCTCGTCCGGGTTGTACATAAGGCCAAAGATTTGTGGCTTCGATTGGAATTTATCAGATGTAAATTTAATTAGATCTTTTTTCACCTGTTTGGAAGCTTCACAGTTATGCTGCAAACGAACGCAACATGAGTGATGATAGATAGTTCAAGTCCGCTTGTTAATCAAAAGCTAGCGAATGGGTAACTGAATTTAAATGGATTTAAACATAAAAGAAAGGAACGTTATTTACCGATGGTGATCGACATTATTTCCTAATCCAGTTGAATAAGTATTTAAAAGCGACTGAATCTGTTCCCACCAACTCTATTTTGAGCTAATTATTTGCCATACTAAAGCAAACTTTCGGATGCTGCTGCTTTTATTACTGTCCCTTTTTTTTATCATCCTATTCGCACAGGTGGTTTTTGCATAGTATAACTACACACCACCAAGTGTACGTTCGGCTGAAACCGAGCCCAAAATCAAACCAACGACCAAACCGATTCCGACCCCAAGCACATTGATCGGGGCAATTTTTGCGTTTAATTTACGAGCCCGAAATGCAAATTTTCTTGCGCTTTCTCGTAATTGGCTACGTGCGGTGCGGCGAACCTAGACCGCGAGACCGTTACGACAGGACGAGGTCGCCTGAAGGTGACATAAGCACGTCGAATTGGTGCACAAACGATGCATACGGCGGTTTATTCGTGCTCGAATCAATTCCGCTACATCGATACACGCGGCGGCTCGGGTGCCTTATGACCGGGCCAGTGCCTTTCATGCGAACTACCCCCTTTTTTTAGGCCGGTGGAAAAGAAGAAGAAACCGAAAACAAAAAGCTACATGTGCAGATGTATGAAGCTTTCGCACGCACACCCGTCCCTTCAGACACCGCACGAACGTACACGAACTCTTCACCAGGCACTCTCGCACCGATTCCGATAGACTCATTCCGAGGCGTAATTTATTCGAGAGTTAATAAGCTGCGACTAATAATCGATAAAAATCGTCAATCGATAGCATCGAGCAAGCGGTAACTCGAGGCTAACACATCGACGCTGGTCGATAAAGCTCGGGCTGGAAGTGCTCCCCGAGAAGAAGAAAAGTGGACCTAAAGTCTTTGCTCTTGAGGCTAAGGTGTTGGATCATTCAGCACGAATAATGAGTCGTGGGGTTTTTCCCTCCATTGCCGATGTGCTTTTCCATCCGCTCGTACTGCGGGCTGCTCGATTGGGCAGCGAACATCGATGGATGTGATCGTATCGATCAGGATGGGAAGTGAACGTGATGTGATTGCCCGAGGTGGAAACCCAACGGCCCCAAAACATTGGTCTCCTGCCGCAGGGTCGCTTGTTTTACCCCCTTTCCCCCAGTCTCACGGGAGAAAAAGAGATATTGAGTGCAAGATAAACTTATTGAATTTATTAGTTTCCATTGGCCCTCGATTCAGTGGAGTGCCGCCAAACTGCCCGTTGATGGTACGAAAATTCATTCGTTCATTATAAACAAAGCAGCTTGGCCGTTTGATCAACGGGCAGCACACATTCTTCGACCGGTGCTAGAAATTGTGAACATTGCTGTCGAGGTAGTGGCCTTGTTTGTTGTGACAAGGATGCACAAAGCTAACCAGCGGCTGGACAGGTGTTTCATTCTTTTTTCCCATCTTGACATTGACATCCCTAAAGAGCACTTGGTACATCGAGTGCTATTTGTCTTTCTCGTGTTCATCGTTTTCGTTTAAATATTTTTTTTCTGTATGTTTTAAATAAGTCTGAAAATGTAACTTATTTCACAGCGATACGAGCAACTGTGCATAGTAGTCGAATAATTGAATTTGTTTTTCATGTTTTTATTCGACATTTAAAATCATATTTTTCCCTTCTTTTGTTCATTATTTACACTAACACTACTGCTTCTGTTATTTACAATGCTGTTCCATACAATCTTGCTTCCAGTAACATGCTGTGCACGAACAAACAAAACGGCAGTATAACATCCGGCATCGTCTGGCATGATTTTCGGTGTCACGAACGAAGCTATACAAACGATATGGCCGTTTTGTTTGCCAAATCTTTGCTCCTAACCTGGCCTCTGTTTTGCCGGATATTTGTTTGCCCAAAGTAAATCTCCCGGCGTGCCCAATATGCGTAAAGACATCACTTGCCTTACGATGGGATTTTGATGCCCGCACCGGGTGGTGATCGGTAGCTCGATCCCGCTAATGAATTCGCTCATTTAGACGGCGAAAAACGTAACATTGAATACGGGGAAAAAAGGTGTGTGTCAAACAAACTGCCACTGATCGTAAAATACTAATTAGTTCACCGTCAGCTGATCAACTGCTAGAGCAAACTAAGGAAACGAAACCGCTTACGCGAGGTTCGTCGCTTTTACCATCGCACAGCTTCACTGTTAGTGCGCTCCATTTCCAATCGCCAGACATGACACGATTGATGCAGATTTTCGTGTGAAACCTTTTCACAGGTGAAACCATTTTCTGCACATTAGCATGCCAAAATCACTTTCTCCCGAACAGGCAACTTTCGCTAAATTATTCAATAAGTGATACATTTCGACCAAAATAGCCAAATGCATGTCATATAGATGATACGCAAATCATCATAAAAATGACATAAACATTATGATTTCTTTTATTTTTGCAAACAAAACAACAGCGAATGGAACATGTCTTTTTTTGGGGGGGTAATTCAAACCGTTCGGAAAAAAAATTGAACGGAAACACTAGATGTGCGCTTTTTTTTCTTTCGTTGGAACGCACATTTTGTGGCCCCTTGATGTGCTTGAACAGGTTGTGAAGGTTTCACATGCTTAGGAAGCATGAGAATCGTTACTCCGACAAGTAGTTATCGATCATGTCAGGTCAACACGTTGCTGTTTTCATTCTTTTTATTTCACCATTTTCCCTTCGCTGCTGTATTCTTCACCCCTTATGCAGCAGTACGATCATAGAAGCGAAGCGGCGTTTTATTTTTTCGGGAACAGTGTCCAGTATAACCTTCAATCCCCATCTGCCTATTGGAACATTTCATCTAGACAATCAAAGAAATGAGATCAACTCCACTTGACCGTGTGCGCGGTGGAAACCCAACCGAAGATCAGGTGCTTCATGTCATCGACCAGTTTGAAACCGTTGACCATAGACTTTTGGAGCCTTTTTGGTAGGCTGGAGCAGGGATTAAAAAAACACAGTAATCCGAGTACGACAGGTTTTCGTCACAACGTCGTACCCGTCCATCACATACACACACGCACACACAAATGTTGAGCCTTACGACCGCGACCTGTCTAATGCGACAGTAAAAGGCAGGCTTTACTGTCACCTGCCGCTAGACGTTTTGGGCCCGATTGGAAATCGTTGCCCGTTGTTTTGCGTGTCGCTTGGAAACCGTGTGCTTGCGTCGCATTAATTCAATCTAACGATCGTTTTCGATCTAAGAAACGTTTTCGTTTGCTCGTTACAATAAAACCTACGCCTTGTCACCATTTGCCGTGCAAGGAGCTACAGAAACAAACCCTTCATTTCTTCTCGACCGTAGCTCACCGTAGCTCACATTGTCTCTGGGCTCATCAGGGTGCATTTCATTACAAATCGGAGGGTGTGCGAATTTATTCTTTCGGCTTAAGCACCAGCAAGCCATTAGACGATTATTAATGACACGTGTCCCAGACCCCCCCCCCCCCCCCCCCCTTGGGTTACCGGGAATAACATATTCGAAATCGGTACGCCCGCGAACATGCGGTGTGCCTTCCGATTGTGGCGTGTGCGATGTCGTTAAATGTCAAAATCGTTACCACCCCCTTTACGCCCGCAGGGAATTCAACAAACCACAACAGCAGTAGTGACAGAATCGTAACAGAGGAAACTGTGCCGTGTGCTTGCAAGGGTGTGGCTCCAAACTTCGAATGGATGCCTCCCGTTGAATTGTGACGCGGTTACGATTAGCGCAATAACCCAACATCTTGCGACCCGCCGATGTGCAAAATATTATTCCCTCGAGTCGTTTCGTATCAGATGTGTCGGTGCCATTGAATGAATGTATGAAATTTGTTTGCAAGTGTTTTGAAGTGCGCTGTCTGTTAGGCTGTCGAACGGCCGCTTGGGCGGCGTTCAAGTCAACCGAATCGACAGCTCGACCCAGCGCCAGCGGCTCAAGCTTTGCGCTGATAGTCTACAGTCGGCACGATACATAATGCATAACCGATCAACCTTCCATCACGGTTGCGGGCCTCCCCACTTCTAATGCCATGCAACGGGTCGGACCCCGACAAACATTCGAAAGGCACGGAACGGTTCGAATGCGATGCGGCGATACCGGATAATGGGCGATGCAGCCGACGGCCTCGTTCATCCGGCCCCCGGGATGCGGCACTGGGGTACGCGATGGAAAAAGTCAACGATCCGATCGCGCCTAATTAGTGTCAACCCGTAGCCGTCAAGCTAATGAAATGGTAAGCTGACATTCCCGACATCCGCACACGATCCCGACGATGATGCTCGCGCTGGCCCTGCGATTTGTACTTTTGTTGGATTCGTTTTGCGATGAAAGATCTACACAGGCAGTTTAAAATTTATGCGGGAAATAAATGCCCAATGTCGCTTGGGAAGGTGTGCAGTTTTTCCTTTTACCTCTTTTTGCAAACCGGCCGGGTGAGATATCTCTGTCCGATCGTATCAAAATCCATAAATCTTTCTGTGCAGAGCTTTCGTGGAATAACTAAAAAACGCTTGAATGTTTCGAGTGTTTTTAATTTGAATTTCTGTTCGAGTTCTGTACTTTCAGAAATTCCAACCAAGGTTAGTTGTGCTGATCTTCGATTCTTCTTCTTCTTCTTCGAATTTACAGTCGCTGTCGGTCATGATTGACCCTTCCTAATGGTTGGTTAAATTCTGTTTAAGAAAGATTCAGTTAAGATTTGAACAAAGTTCGAGTGTAATGTTGAGTTGTGAGTGAACAAACAATAACTTAGGAATAAAAAAAGAGAAAACTGCTGGATCGATTATCCGATGCATGTGGCATAGGTCCATCACAGTACGGATAATCGACGTTCTAATTTATTATTAACGACAGATAATCAACTTCATGAAATAAATTTAGAGGCAAAAATTTAAAAATATCTCATTAATTACACTGTTTGCGTGTGGAAGCGTTACACATGTTTCTGTAACATCTTCCCAAAGGAACGCGTTAATTTGCGTTAATTAAAGTGCAAATGACTCACTGTTTCCGTTCCTTTCACTTTCTTTACGTCGTCCTTAATCTTGATCGACATGGATAAGATAAGAGCACTTTACCCAAAACTAAAAGCCGATGAAGGCGTGTTGCGAGCATCTTGTTGTGATAAGAATTCATGTTCTACATTCGCCAACGTAGATGAAAGATCAAACTTTTGAAACTTTTCCTCCCCGAAGGACTACGCCGTGTACATCGCCGTATGATCAATTGCGTGCATTCGGCCGTACACTTTCGGCAAACACGCAAACTTTAATGATGACTGAAAGAAACGTTGCAACGCTCTGGAACATGTCAGCGAACATGGGCGTTTTTCTTCCCCATGTTCAACATTCGACAAGATGTTATATCTGTATTATGGCAATCGCAAACCAGACAGTAATGAAGAGAAGTCACCCTCTAGATGGGAAAGATATCAAAAGAACACGACAACTTCAACCTTAATGGTGCAGAAAATCGTTCAACAAGCCAAGTGCAACGAAATAAAAAAAAAACACCACATCACTAAAGTTCGCATTTTTGATGGCTTTTTCTGCGCCTTTTTTCGGGTTTTTTCCCCCTAAATAGTCCAGTATGTTTTTTTTTTTGAAACTACGTTCATCGCATCCCCGGTGTGAGTACCTTCGCGAGCGCGACCACCGGCGAAGTAATTGCCACCTGAAGAATGGTTTTCCTTCACTGTACCATGTGCGCTGCTTTTTGGAGGTGAAAATTTGTGGGTGGCCCCGTACAAAACACATTAACCGCTTCAGCATGTCTGACAAGCGGGAAGGCTTTAAGCTGAAGGGCAAGCATTTAAGGAGCCGAAACGCCACCGAGATGTTCAACGCAAGAGAAAGAACGAAATGCGAGGGAAGGAATGAAAAATATGTAACACGAATAAAAAGAGCGTATGGATGTATTCGAAGTGAAAAAAAAAATCTTTAACAGCAAGAGGAAAAAAGAGCATTACGGTTCTCATTTTAACGACATGTAGCTGGTTGGAGGAATTACTCGAGATGGTCGAATCCGTCTCGTACAGGTGGGAAGTGATAGATTTGAATCCCTGCAGGCTTCTTTGCGACGTACACAAAAAACAAACAATTCGAAGGACAATATTCATTGAAATTTTAATTTACAGTTGAGTGTTTTCCTGATGTTTAAATCTCTATCAAAGTAAAAGTATATGCAACTGATTATAACGCTTCTATTCTAACGTTCACAAAAACAGTAAAGGAATATGATAAATTGTTGCCTGCCCTACAAGCAATAAGTACAAATGAAGATGATGATGAGGATCTATAGCTTGATGATCTGGCTTCAACTGTCTTCCACTTGCCTGAAGGTTGTGGTGTTAATTTTTGCCTCTTCATTCACCGGCTTGGTTGCTGAGGTACATGCAAACCTTGACAAACGGACAGGTTGGCCGGGTTCGCTTGCAAAACCTTGCTACCAATTCTACCATCACCAAATCTGTTGGCAGTTGATACGATTTTACTTTTCGCATGCACTGCCCCGTACCCTTTTCAGTGAAGTTTTTCCCTAAACGCGTCATTCAGTGAACTGCTCTTAATCTTTACCTTTTTTTTCGTTGTTGTGCTGTTGCTTCCTTCAGCACTCTGCTCCCTCTCTTTCTTTCTCTCTTTGTCTTTCCCTTCTATACACATGTACTACCGTCTCACGGTCTTACCAACCTTACACACATACATACGGTTGGCTTGTCAATTTTGCAAGCCTCCTACCAGCGCTTCCCATTTGGCCACGCACGCCACAAGAAGTTACGCGCCCCAAATGAGGCAGAAAATTAGCCCCGGCCGTCTTTCACTCGTGCGCACAGCAATGCTCAGCCTCCCTTTCCCGCCGGCCCCACAAAACCATCCCCATCCTCTTCCCCTTCTCACCCCTCACACCTCATCGTCCAGAAGCACGAAACCGGCGTTTCGTTTCGGGTTTTCGTCGCTGGAAGATTAAGAGGTTCAATCAACGCTTCCTTTTAAGGTAGCGCCACTGCTTGCGCATAAACCAATTCCGAAGGCCCTTCCCTTCGGTAAACCCTCGCTTCACATATCCCACATATTCCCCATCCCCCTCCCTGCCAAAACCCTGTTGCTCTCCGGTGCAAACGAGATCACGTCCGTCCGATCAATTGGCCGACGCTGGAACCGATCGATTGAGAAGCTTCAATATCAACCTCATCATCTAATTTTGTCTGCCTGCTTGTCTGCAAATAACTGTTTGGCCAATTTTTTTTTGGTGATTAGTGTGTGCCTTCCTAAGGTAGATTTTCCTCCCATCAATTCGGCCGATTGAGACTTCAGCCGAACACACCTCTTGCAAAGTGCATTGTGTTCCGTGCATGCAACCACATTCCATCGATCAGGGGCAAATCTTGAGTGTCTCCGTACCAAAGTTGGTCGTAGTGTCCGCAACAAAAAACACCCCAAACCAAATTGATTTCTATGCAATTCGCACACATTTCCAGACAAGGTCGTCTCAATATTGTGAAAAGGAAAAAAACATTTTTGCCTGTGATATACGGTGCAATGCAGTCGTTTGATTGGGTTCAAACGAACATAAAAATACATCACTTGTTCAGTTCGTCTTTCTCCACAACAGGCACACTAGACCACCAAATTCCTAATTGGCAAAAGTGAAAAACGAGCGAAGGTCTTCAAGGAATTATCTACGGCCGGAATCAAATATTTAAATCATGCACCGGAGAAAAAAAAGGAAGGGCCTGTTACGCGTTCTGACTATAGACGGCATTTTAATGGACGTCTCGGTGAGCAGTTGCATGTGAGTCACTCGTGAGCTTAATCGGAAATCGATCAAATTAAGCGACCGAACCATGAATTTCACATTAAATTGGCAACATCGTTTGCATGCATTACAATGCACTCACCTGCGACTGTTTCGCTTGATTTCGGATTGAGAAATTAAAGACTTTGTTCATTAAATTATTCAACTAATGTTGCGGATTCGGAAGGTTATGGGATCGTCACGAACCGTAGAACAAAGCCTAATAAATAAGCTCGCGTATGATCATTCGTACAGCCTCTGGCCCAACCCAAAACATTATCATTTCCTCTGCATCTTCTCAATCCAATCAGCCAATGGATGAAAGCTCCATTTCCATTCGATCCTCACAAGGTTCGATGTCAAACCAATCACCCGAAGAGGTCATTGCTAAAGTCTTCTTTCCCCCGCTCAGTCTTTCTCGTCCCGTCTGATGCTTACAGAACCGAGGGAACTCTTTCCGGAGTCCGAACCAATTCTCCAGATTGAAGCCTGGTGGGAAATGTTTCGTTTTCCATCGAGGCGCATAAGACATGAGACCGATACCATTGCCAACAGATACAATCAAGCCAATTTATTTATTACGGCTTTGTTTGTAAGCAGGGGCGTACGCGAAACCACATTTGCGTGATGTGATTCCTTAGGTGGATTGAAAGGGATATCGGTGGATGGCCACAAGCAATCCATCTCGTGCCGTCCCGTTTGCCTCTTCGAGAAACCGCAAACAATTCATTTAATCCTGTACATTTCTCGCTGTGGTTTTGAAGCTTACCAAGGATTCTGGATTCGTTGCTCAAAGTTCAAACCGCACATCCGTACCTCTTCATCCTTTTGCCATCCCTGTGGGAAATGCAATTTATTCTTCTCGTGCAAAAGCATCAAAAAGGAGGCACATGTCTCGAACATGCTTCGTATGCCTCTCGCTGCACGTCATCAGCGAAGTAAAACAACCAATTTTACGACTCGGGCACCCATGATTTAATGATTATTGGATTTTCAACCCGAGCTTCCTTGCTGAATTGGCTAAAGAATCTGCTCAATCAATGGTTAAATGTGTACCGTGATTGTTTTCTTTCACTCTCCCTGGTTAACCTTTTTTTTCAAAGCAAAAGAATATAAAACGATCAGCCTTTGAATGGTAGAATCGTGCAGCGGTCTTTTGCATGCACTGCATCGACAGATATTGCATGAATTGGCAAAATCGGTTTAATTCTTTCAGTTGGAATTAAGTTCGAACTCATCCGGCAGAAAGCTACTGTACTGCGTGTCTTCTGCATTATTATATCCACCCAATCCAGCTGACGTAATTTTGCTGTAGAGAACGTTTGATATTTGACTCACATGAAAAATTAAGCTTTAAGGTTTCTATCATTGTATTGAAATGTTTAATTATTCATACTTTAAAGGTATGTTATATATGCAAATGCAAGAAGAAAAAAAGCACAATACATTTGCATAACCGAAATATCAACCATCAACTACTCGACAGCTGTAACTTCATGTTACGAGTTAATTAAAATGATGGAGCGACCCGATAGCTTTCCGATCTTACCGGTCACCAAACATTCCCCTGTTCGGGAGCACCGTAAAGAAAGGCAACGCCACAGGACGCCTGAGCTCGGGAAAATGTCCGCCGAAAGATCTGTCAGTCGAACCGGTTAAACCATTTCGGGGAGCGATTCATTGCGAAAACTGAAGCTGAACGTGCTAGCGTACGCCAGCATAATGCCGATCAGAAATCAAAACCTTTTCAAAAAAAAAAGTCTGTCTGTTTTCGCGAAAAAGGGATTCGATAAATTCGATTGATGTGTTAATTGTGGCGAGATTGGAATGTTGCACCTGTACCAGGAGAAGTTTTCTGGTTTGCCTTCGGTAGCGTTAAAGTAATCGCCGTCCAGCTTTCTCAGCGTTAAGATTAAAATTTTGTATCAAATTCTTAATATTTTTTGCATTCTTCAAACAAATTCTAAGCGCATGAAAATCCAATCTCACTTTTCAATTTCACCGCTTATCATGCTCATCGGACATGACGTTCAACATCATGGTTCATTATCACGCGATCGAAATTATTTGCCGCCATCGCTTTGCTCCATTCCACTTGCAATGTTTCCTTCCTATGTCCCCATTTAGGCTTCCTCCATTTCGCATTCTCGTGTTATGCGTTAGCACTCACCTGTCGCCCCAGATCTCCAACCCTTTGCACAGGGTCCCGGGAGGAAAAATTATTCCAGTTTTCCCTCTCATTTGTTTCCCCGTTGTATGACCGGCCATTCCTCCCGAGCAAACGGTGTCTTCCCGTTCGGTTTAACCGTACAAACCGAAAAGGGAAAAGGCTTCTTTTCACCACACCGACCAATCGACCGACCATGCCTTATATGGGGGTTCGTTGCTTATCGTAGCGTTTGTGTCGTTTCGTACGTACGATCGTCCTAAACGGTTGCGCGTCTTTACTTTGAACGTTTTTTTCTGTGGACACTAGCGGTTGGGAAAAATGTTGAGACGTAAAGGAAGCACGACACCAGACACTCCCAAAATCCGACTGCCCATCCGTCCGTAATTTATCACCGCTTCAACCAAAATGCACTAAAAAAGGTGCGAAAATTAGCACTTGATCGTTACGCATGAACGAGCACCAATTGCTTCGCGAAGCAGGTCGGAAGAAACCACTTAAAGAATTGCGCGCGTAAAACAAAAACACTACCAAACCGTGGCCGAAAGAATAATGCTTCGAACGGTACGTTTGGCGATTGATGTGCTAATTTTTATTTTCGGTTTTTTTGGGGAAGAGAGAGAAAAAAATGTTTTGGTGTGTTCAAACATCGTGGTAGGACATAAATTTATTGCTCGATTAATTTTAACCAATTTTTCCCACACCAACTTGTCGTACACGGATCGGCAAGTGTAGTAACACACGTAAGGTATCATCTGCCCGACACCGTAGCACGAAGCAATTTATCATAAAACCCCTTGTTTGTAACGTGGCAACTATTTAGAATGTTCAAAACGGCTTTTAACCAATTCATTAGCCATAAATAGAATGCATGAATGCCGATGTAACTTTTCCGGAAAGGAAATAATACATAATGGACACATGGAAAAGGCTGTTTTATGACGGCGTTGTATTATAATAATTACACCAATCAGTTGCCGAATCTTTCTCCAAATAGTGGACACTGTTCATCCAACCTTTGGCTGTATACATCTCGGTAGTAAATTATTTTCCGTCATAAATATCTGATAAGACATCGTAGCACTTGAGCTTCATATTCATACGGCGCGTGTTGGACGAAAAGGTTATACTTCACTCAAGAAGAGTTCACGATCTTTGTTGGTGGTCAACATTGTCTCATTTTTGTTCGTCTTGTACGTCCATTCAAACCCACAACGAAAGCAGTGTCACGATAAAAGATTTATGGCACACCGCATGGCATTACAGAAAGAACACAACAGAAGCAGCTTCCTTTTTGGGGTTAAAGTGTTATACAAAGTAGCGACAGCATGACTCTCGCATATTAATCATAAAATAACTTCCATGACTCACTACTCGCTCCAACAGCAGACATACATTTGCCCTTCAGTTTAAAGTGTAATAAAAAACCATCTACAAAATGCTGTAAACAGGCGGCTAATAAGCGTTTTATTACATTCGATCGTTGTAATGAAACAATTAACGATCGATTGGCGGTAGCTTTTCCGGTAAGATTGTAACCAACGCAAACAAGTTACAGATAGTAAAGAGATTCGCTTTTTAATGTTTGATAGTTTCTATTACTTTCCCTTTTTTAATATCGAAGTGAGAAAACGAGTCCGTTTATCTACCGCTCGGTGGTGTAGTTATTCCGCTCCAAGTTTCCGCTATCAATCATTACATCGTCGACTCGACTGAAGCCGGCATTCCAATCATGCCAGAAGCTTCCGATTACTACTAACTGGAATTTTGACCGTTTATGTTTATCTGAAACCATCGGGAAAGCAAACTATTTGAGTAACAGAATTCACCATTCGGTTGCAGATTGGAACATGGTGTGTTTCTTGATGTTTATCCATCTGTGGCAGAACATTCCAATAAGTCTGACGGGCTGACGCAAACGTGGGAACATACAAATCACTCGGTTTTATTTTTCTTCTTCATCTGCTTCAGAGACCGTTAAGAAATGTAACCGATCAGAGGTAACAGGTGGAACCCCTGCGGGATACCATTTCCTGCACGAAACATCTTAATCCCTGCAAACGTCTTGGCGCAACCCTGGAGCAACAGTTGTCCGAACGCTGCTTTGCAGTGTTCAGTTTCAGTTCCAGTGTTCCGCACCACAGTGATAGCCATCGGGGATGGATGCCGAAGGCATTATCGTCTAATTATGTGCTTTTTAAGTTGCCAAATCAGATTAAGAAGAGCCAATTACGTTTTCAGCCAGTGGTTGGATTGTCCACTTCACTCGTCAAATACGAAGTTCGCACCCCAGGGAGGAACTATTATCAGGTGGTGAGAGGTCTCAACGCGTTTCTTCGTGTTTAGGTGTCGTTGAAACAAAATTTCACATACCTTTACCTTACTGATCAGCTCATCGATCCTGCTAACTGTTTTAAATTCTGAGGAATGTTGTCAGTGTCACAAGATGGAGGCTTTTGCTCCAGACTTTCAGAGTTCCTCACCTACCAGTTATTCCGTTTAAATTTAGAAGCAATATCGCGATATCGTGAGGTCTCCGTTTTGACCTCTTTAACAGCATAGTAACCCTGGTGGGTCAAATGCTGTAGCATTAAAAAGAGATTATCTATTCGGCGCATTTGGAGTTGAAAAATATTGGCGATCTACCCAAGCCGAAACCTTTACGGTGAAATTGAAATATAAACCATTTCGGGGTGGTTAAAGATAAATTAGCTTTCGATTTCGACAGTTTACTGATTAATGGTGCGGCAACGATGGGAGGAAAATTACAACCCTCTCTATCATCTGGGTGGAAAAAAAAACAAAAAAGGCCAAAAACACACAACAAATGCTACATCGGGAAGTAACCAGAACGGTAACGCTGGGCACACAAAATAAACAAAAATTATAGCTCGGTTTGCGTTCGGTGGGTCGTACCAGTTTGCCACAGAGAAAAGCATATGCCGCCGGTTTCGGTGATCAAACACGCACGCACCCGCCAAAAAAAGCTCTTTTGGGGCAGGTGATTAATCGTGACGAACACCGCGAGCTTCCTCGCTCGCGTGTTTGTACTATTATTTTAGAAACTTCTTCTACGGCGAACGACTCGCACTCGGAGGTATAATTAGTGCCGATAGTTGTTCTTCTCTGCTGCGATATGGTGCACCACAAAACCAAAGGGTTTGCAGGAAATCAATTTTGTCCTTTTAAGACACCGGGGCGGACGCTGGGCGGTGGTCCGACTGCGTTTGGCAGCATAGCATTAACCTCTATCGTCGGCCGATATTAATGAAGGCCTACCGTTTTTGGTTTGGTAAATTGATATTTTCATTCCGATTTCACCTTGTTGGAACAAAAATTTCGTGTGTTCATTTTTGGCTGGTTAGTTAAATGTGCATCACGCAAAGAAGGATTGTTAGGTCGCAGTTTAATTACTATTTAACTAGCAGGGAAACCCTTCTGTTTGTTAGAGATTCCTTTTTCGTCTAATGGGAAAAGTTACTGCTTAACGTTACAAAAACAAAGGTCCTGAATTTTGTTTCGTTTCGCATATGTATCGTGAACTTTGGCTACACTTCCTTGCATGTTTCCAAAAATGGAAGCATCTTGAACCAGTTCTCCTCCAGCGTGAGTAAGGCCCAGCAGAAGAGAGAGAGAGAGAGAGAAAGAGCGGCTTCCTTCGAACATAAAGGGTCCAAAGCCGTATAGCGTTCAGCAAACGAAATCTGTAAATTTTACGTTAAAGTGTTATTGTGTTTGTCTTGTTACCAAATCCCTCCACACCTTCCCATTGCTTCACCGTTCCAAAAGACAGAGATTAACCATAATTACAATCATCGTGATCCATCGCTTCGTATCCACCTATTAGGAAGGGTGGCCCAGGGGCGGTTTACTGGTGGGTCCATTAAATTTGTAGCAAAACCGAGCAATTTGCTGTGCCTTCCCGGATCACACGGCCGGTTCCCCACTGGGCGGACGTACAAGGAAAACACATTTCGGTCACACATAAAACTACGGCCATCGAGTAAACAGATCGCCCATAAAGAGGTGAACTGCCGACACTTGAACACATCGGCCACTTGCTCCTCGGGTTTCACCTTCTGCCAGGTTGGGGTTCTGGTACACCACCAACATCATCAGCCCAAAGAAAGTCGAACGTACCGAAGCTGTTTCTCTCTTTACCTCACAAAAAAAAAACAAACCATTCCGGACCGAACACGGATTGATCTCGTTTCACAAAATTCGATTGCTCGGACACTACGCGGTTGAGTGTTATGCAAATTCAAATCTGTTTCGAGTGGCGATTTCATGTATGACCAAAAAGCAAAGAAACAGATAAGAAACTCGGATGGAATGTCGATCGGTATCAAGCCGCAAAAAAAAGGTACAACCAAACTAAAAGGAAGTAATGGTTGGCGAAAAATAAATAAAACACAACAAAACCACTCGCGGTGCGTGTAAATATTGTAAACAAAATAGAAATATTGACACACTTTTCATACACGGACCTGCCAAACGTTATCAGACATGGTTCGCTAGTGGGGAGTGTGTGGTTATAAATAATCAAACACCGTCAACAAACACACTTTCCTTGACCGACATATTTATGACGATCGGCGGTAATAGTCAAGATCAGGGTCGAACGCTTTAAGGGATGACAACGACGCGAAGGTAGAGGAGCAACAGCAGCAGCAGCAGCCTACGCCTGCAGCTCGATGTAGGTGTTTCAAATACCTTTCCACCTTCTGAAGTCACATTTGGCACAATTAAAAGGCGTCTCAAACGTACCAATTCCGTCGCCGTCGCGCCATCATGTCTAGAGAAGCTTGATACACCCTTTAAATTCCCCTATGTTTCTACCTGTCATTTAACGAGTGTTCGTCACCGATCACAACTTTAGCGTGAGTCACGTGTAGTTCAGAACGACAGCAAATCGCTTAGCAACACGTCACTTCGCAACAATCTCTCAGGATGCTCATAAATTTACGCATTTTTTAAACCTCATTAGTAGCATGCTACTAAAACATTATTGATACGATCTCGTTGCAAATGGCACTAGCTTTAGGTCGACTTTTTTTTTAACTTATAAATAGATACACAATAGTCACATGTGAAAGTGCTCACAGAAGGTGCTCCAGTCGCTTTGGAACGTGGACGTGTGCGGACGTTGTTGGTAAATTATTTAAATTAGTTTCATGTTTGCAAAACAAAAAAAAGAGTATCACTTAACCTTCCCACTCACCCACATCACTCTCCCCATTCTGTTGCCACCCGCTAGGATTTATGCGATCGTGCAACATTCGCTTGCGACCTTTTTGCCAATCAACGCGCGAGGCGATTTCGCGCGAACTAGGCTACGAACCTTTACGTGTGAAGTATGGGCGAGCACCTGCTTATCCGCTTCGAGCTTACCAACCGAGCAAGATGCAAGTGCGTGCCGAAGGTGTTCGGTCTCATGCACGCACGCTTAACCGCCACCTTATGTAATCGACACATGATCGGTGTAGTCTCTAGCGGAGTCGTTACCATCCGTTCGGCTTCACTATTTGACGTTCACCATTTTTTATTTCACACAAAACTAGAATGCAATCCATCTGTCCAGGCACCAGTAGTACCTGCACCTGAGTGCCGAAGTTCCGATTCAATCTGGCCGCAAATCTTGCCACTGTGGGGTTCTGGTCGAACAGGTCGCTTTGACGTGCGAGCAGTCGGTTGAATGTCAATCCGAACATTTAGCTCCACCCCGTGAGTGCGAGGATTGTTTCAAGGATTTTTCGAATAAAGTATTACATATATCGTGCGCCGATCGGCGGTAGGGATTGTATCTGGCTTGGTGGTGGTAGTATGGTCCAAGTGGATACTCCATTCGTCCCACCGGTGGCCGTACTACCTTCGAATGCTGCGGGCGATAAAGAAAATGGAGTACAACTTTTTTTTACGTACCGAAGAAGTAGCGTCATGCATCATGTGATGCTTCTGTAAGGCTTCCGACGGGTAAGACATCTGTTGCTAGATATTGTGAAATAGAATTGTGAAAACATTGTGTTATACGTTAAAAAATGCAGAAAATAACAAAAAATAAAATAAAACATAGCTAGAAACAATTCTATACATCGAAATGCTCTGAAAGTTTAACAGACTCTCAACTATCTCTCTGGGAGCTCCAGCAAAAACCTCAGAGTTGATCACATCAAAAAACAGAAAGTACAAAACAAACCCTTGACTCCGTAATCAGCATTCATCTTACAGCAACATTAAGCATTCCCAAATCCAAAATCATCGCAAACACATACTTTGCAAACGATAAAACGCTTCCCGTACTTATCCGATAACCTTTTTTTATCGCGTACAACACGAAGCATACCGAGTCGGGTGCTTTCTTATGCTACGAAATGGAACGGGTGCATAAAAGATAAAGATAAGCTGTGCATCCATTTATCGGTTGTTGGCATTGCAAAGTGCTTCGATTTGTATTTGTGCCCGGTAATTAAGCGCCGCCAGCCGAACGTGAAAATCGGTTGCCCGTGCCGCGATCGTTCGTCGAAGATAGGGATAGCGAAACGATCGCACGACCCTGATCGCGGCAGGCAAACGGTTGTAGGTGGAACGTTACAAAACGGATGAAGGGGAATAAAATTTTGACCCATGTCCTACCTGGGTCCCTATCGCAACGATCGCCGCATCGAATCGATAAACGATCGATTAGGTCAGTTGATTATTTGAAGGTGAAAAAGTTCATTTACGACCCTAATCCAGTCTATTGGTCAAGTTTTTGCATGAGCTGACAAATAAAACTGCATCAGCTCAGGTCGGGCGAAAGAGAACGGCCCACCAGGAACGTTGAAGAACGTTCCACCATGTAAGGTGTGCAGCTGAGACATGCGCCCTGTAAGTTCTGCTTCTTCACCAGACCAGAGCAGGTGTTGATCAACTTCTTCGCGGTTTTAATGCAAAACCTTCCTTCATCTTTGCGTTCACCCTCGATGGAATGCCAAAACTGGTGCAACGAGTTTTTGCAATTAAAAACACTACGATTTTAATCTCGTATTATTAGTTTGTGTTGGATTGTTGCAGAAGCAGACTGTGCGCGTGGCTCCAGTGGCGTGTCTCAGGTAAAGTTTTGTGAGAAAAAGAAAAGTCTCGTAAAGAAGGGAAACAATTCAAACAAGCCAAAGCAAGTTGTAGAAACAATTCTTCGGTATTTTGTACTTGATAATTATCAAATGATAGTCATCGTAATGTGTTCCGCTTTTCAGGTGACTTCTAGATAGAAAACATTACCAAAAATTTTGACAAATTTATTGGAACTAATAAGAAAGCCATTATCAATCAACGTTTTGCTTAATTTCCTATTTTTTTATATTCACTATAAATTCACTGAGACTTCAGATTTCCAAATCTCCATATCTGCGATTCCTTGAATCTTGGTGACTATCTGAACTCTTTTCTGACAAACGAACAATGCTCTTCATGAAACATTCTGACAGCCCTGGTCAAAGTATGATACACATCCAACAGTCACCAAACCGTACCAAAGAGCACAGCGGAAGACGGGTTGGCGTGATGATCAATTATGCCATTTTGTTGTTGCACCTGGGTTGATCGATTTATCTAACGAGACCTCAATTAAATTGATTAGACACCAGGAATATGTATGAACGGCCACGGACAATGGCCATGCGACAACAGCACACCTCTCTAGCAGCAGCAATCCTTCGACAGCACCTAGCAGAAGAAGGTTGCGCTTAATCATGCGCTCGTCATTATGTGCTTATCGGTTTGCATGTCGGTGTTGGGGTTCGCAACTTCACGCACAGGATCGGGCCACCATCGCTTGCAAACCACAGGAGGGCGTACGGACCTGTTTTCGCTAACTTTTATTTCCCTTTCCAGCAAATGTAACGCGTCTAGGGGCAGCGGCGTTATCTCTGCGCCAAGACTACATCCAACAGCGATAGGGCAATTTGAATAAGAGCTCCATAATTGAAATAAATTGACAACGAACAAAATCCCATTAACGTAACCAGAGGAGAAAGCGATAGCGAAGCGGATAAGGTGTCTTTGCACGGCGGAAGTGAACGATGATGATGACACACAGTCGTCAGGGGGTAAAAAACGTAATGTTTAGACATTTCTCTGGAATCGTATTATTTATTAATACCTGCTCACATATTATAAACAAAACATGTTAAAATAAAATAAAAATAATTTTTAATTAAAATTAAATCTTTAAGTTCCCACCATTAACTATTGTCTTCATGCGTGGTCATCCAAATGCCATGGTCGGTGGTCCAACCGGGTCGTAAACCTTCCTGACAAGTGTGGGCCGTTCGATCGCCTTTTAGCACAAACAGTTGACACTCACGAATGAAACAAGAGCAACGACAAAAAAAAACACAGAAATCCTTCGAGCAAATGCACCCGACAAATCAGACCTCAAATCCAGACCTCGCACGCTAATGCAAAGTTAATTGAAAACCGTCGCCATCAATTTGGCTAATAGATGACACAGTTTTTTTTGCTTTGCATTTTCTTCGGCTGCACTTTACAACCCCCTGTGCGGGTCGCCTGAAGTCCGAAGCTCCCGTGCTGGAACGTGGAAACGATTTTATCGTAATTGAATCGAACCCCCACGGGTGGAAAAAGTGTCACTTTAGCGGAGGCCGTCGTCAATTGAGCTTCATTATTCTGTTTTTTTCCTTTTTCTCCTGCAAACAAGCTTTCGTCCCTTGAAAGCGAGGATTGGAACTGCGTTGTTTATGTGACAATGCGATGAGATAAACATCCGAGGAACCGGAGCATCTATGTCCGGTGGCTTTTGGGGACGAAGGAAAACCGAGCGGTAGTTTATGGTTACCAGCTCGACAGTACGCTAATCTAATTTATTCGCACAGTTCGAGCTGTCTCTTTAAGATTCCGGTGGTCACGATTAGTACAATGCAGCAAATTATCGCTTCGCTGTGACAAATGATGCTGCTACTTGGTTGCGGTGCGCATGTAAGCACTACAAACATACTATTAATTTGCTTCCATCAATGGGGGTCAAAGGGTCGACGCGCCGTTTTGCGGTAGGGAATTTTAAAACGCTAGCTACTCCGATTCGGATGCCAGATGGTAATGCTTAAGCATTCGGAGCATACGGGTCAGTATTTGCAGTTTTGCAAATAAAACAACCAAACAGATGGCTGGTAATTAAATGTGACGCGATCGAGTTCGGACTGATTTTACTGGATGCTTTTAAGGCCATATATAGGGCCGCCCGCTTCGTTCGAAAATGGCGCCCAAAAACATCAAATGCACAGTAGAGTTGAACGGCAGAAAGGAAGGGAAAGGTGATTGGTCGTTAATTAATTATCACAGAATTCGAATCGTTTAACGGCGTGTAGGCATGCATTAAATATTCCTGCTTGCTAGGGAGCACATTAATTGTGATCTTTGTTTTTTTTTTCTTTTTTGCTAGAGAAGGCTACCAAATATGGCCAAAATTTGCTTTACAGTTTTCGTGATGTTTGTCTTGATTTTCATTCCTTTGAACTAGTTTGTGGGAGCTTGAGCAATAAACAAATGTCACCAGCATTTGTGCAAAATTTGCTCTAATTAAGGTCAGGGATGAACTGGAATTCATCAAATGAAGCTAATAGCGTTCAATCATTAACCTAATTTATTTGAGACTGTACAACGTTTGAATAACAAAATGTATATGCCCATTTGTTAAAGTTTAGTGAAACAAGTAAACAAAAAGAATTTATGAAAAAAAAACTTCATCACAAATTGCCTCCTGTGAGGATTGAACTCACGACCGCTGGTTTACGAGACCAGCGCTCTACCACTGAGCTAAAGAGGCGCGTTGAGGAGAGGGCGCCTAGAAGGCTCGAGGTCCAGTTGCTCACTCGAATAAGTTCTTATCATTAAAAAAAGATGTTTTGGCTTTAGAATAAACGTTGCACCTACATCATTCTGCACTGCGAAAGATAGTAATATTTCAAAACAATCAAACATTTTCTTATCATGTTTTCAGTTAAATCGTAAACATAACCCGCAAAAGCTTGTAATCTTTTTTAGCCGTAAGAGATATGATAAGGAAGTATACACAGCTGAAATGGACACGTGTTTTTACTTGATTTGGCTACTAAATCATTACGCTGATCCAATGCAATGTTACAAATCTATGGCCCAATTCGTGGCTTTACTCTTTCTCGCTACTAAATTTCTCATATTCGAGATAACGCATTTTCATGTTGAGTTTAACATCTTACCGCGGCTAAAAATAGCTCCAGATGCCGAATGAACAGCATTCCACCGCGTGAAACACTTGCATATAAATGTATTGAGAACAATAAAATCGATTCATAATCGTTTCAGGTTGTTCTGTTCTGAAAAAGCGGGGTTGATGTTTCTTATTTTAACTTTGTTCTAATCTTCATAACGGCGCCGTGGCTTAGTTGGTTAAAGCGCCTGTCTAGTAAACAGGAGATCGTGAGTTCGAATCTCGCCGGAGCCTACTGCCACTCTTCCCTCACTCAGCCTCCAATCCCTCGCGTCTCTCTAACGAGAGTAATGCTGCTTGATTGATAAGGTGCGTGTGTGATGTGATGCTAGTGTGTGGTTAACTGCATAAGAGATATTTTTGCATACGCACCGTTCTTCTGTTTAAGAGTTGTTGAAGTTTGTTGTACCGATGGAGAGGCGACTCCACCACCGCATAAAATGCACCACGATTTACACTTTTAATCCTATTAATCCTGACACCGTTACTAAGTTAATATCTTCATCTGCACATATTTTAAATCAGATCTCTGGTTTAATTCTGCACACACGTACTCCAACACATATAAAAAAAAAACACACAGTCCATTCCATATGCGAAACCCGTTTGTGGTCATGATTTTACACTCATTACCACTGCACGGTTGATTAACTCATTTCAAGCTCCAATTTAATCCCTTTAGCGGGATTCCTGGCGCGTGTTTGGGATTTCATGCCGGGATGGGATTTGCCCCCAATGCCTTCCCACAAGTAACGCCGCCCTCCTTTTGGGATTGTGAATTTTATCCTTCATCCACCCGGTTGTATTGGCCGCGGTCGTTGACTTGTACTGAAACCGTGCGGCTATCCCAATCACCGTCGATGGAAGATAAATAAGTGCAATTAAGCTGAAGCATAATTAACACTCCGCCACCGCTTTGCGGAACCCCTCGAGCGGAAACATTCCATTCCTCCAACTTCTCGGAAATACCCTAGTCTTCCCGGCGTCCCCGGGGCGTAAGGACCAGCCGCGAGGGCAATTAAATAAAGTTGTTAACATGGGTCGATGAATGTTGTTTGCTGAATAACTTCAATTCTCCCGCACGAATACTCAGAGATGCGGCTCATGTTGTGATGCATCTGCTTGTGTGTACCGTGCACAACTAGCTACCGCTAGAGTGCGGTTTGTCTCCAAGGTATTCGAAAGGCATGATGCCTTCCCGGGATCCACGAAGCGATGTTCGCGACGATAATTAACCACCTGGCTGGCTGGCTTGCGTGATTTATCCTTACTTAGACGAACGCGGTACGACACAAAAAGGAAATGCTCCGGATGCTAGGGAAGCTATTCTCCGATGATAATGTACAGCTTTAAGCGAAGTTTGGTGTCCGTTAGCGTTCGCACCGAGAACTCTCACACACCATAACCACAAGCACTCTGTCGGGCCCATAGGGATCCGGACGCAACGATCCAACCCAGTGGTCGGAGTTCTTTATGGTGTAGACCACGATTCATGATCTCCGAAGCGAAAGGCGTAATTGAGCCACCACCTTCATGTACTGAAAAAGCGGAATGAAGTTTTCGCCCGGGAAGGTGGTCGCATTCGCATCTCACCCGACAAACATTCGTCGACGGTTTGAAAATGGACCTTTAAGGAAAAGCCGCTACACACGCTAACCGCTACGGGTTTGAAGGAAATTTCGCGGTAGAAGGTGGCGGCGGTGGTGTTGCATCGAACCATTTTTGATGCTGGTAGGCGACGAGTTTCAGCCGCCACCTAGCTTGGGTGTCCGCGTGCTGCTTCAACCAGCAGCGTTCAATCACGAACGATGTGACAATTCTAATAAAGACACCACAAACATGGCCCTTCTGGGCCGCACGACATCTTCATCAGACAGTATCAAGGGTGTTGCTGTTATTAACGTTCTCTTCTTTCCGCGTTGACGCTTCTCGTTACAGACATTTCTGCAAAATCTGTTCCGGCTGTTTGACATGGACAACGATAACTTCTTGGTGCAGGATAAATGGATCGAACACCTCAAAGGTCGTCTGACGTAAGTGCTACCGATTTATTTTTCAACCAATTTTTCAATAGCCCATTACAACAAGAAAACCAAAATAACCACCACAAATTTAAATCAATTTTTTCCCCTTTGAGTGTATTTCAATTTCCGAAATTTTAACTGCATCTGTGTAATCCTGTGACCTTTCCAGTCGTCCATACCTGCCACAATGATCTTGTACGTTGCACACCAACATTGCGCCTCCAACAAACACTCCACACAACACAAATCAATTCACATTAACCTTATTTCGCTTCTCAAAAATCAATTCCCTTTGCACACAACTCGTTCTTGCTCTCGGTCCCCTGCGGTAGCGCATCGGTGGATAAGAAATGAATAAATGGTGCAGCAAAACGGTTATGAATTATCTGCCACACAAAATCACTCGTTCCTTAGGTCGTTTTTCATCCATTTTTCGCCGTTCGATCGATCTCGGGTGTGGCCCAGGTTGTGGGGATAAACCCTTTTGTACGTATCAAACCTTGCCCCACGGCACACCATTGTGTAGATTAAATTGTATGATAGCGCATACACAACCAGTAGTAACACGAGTAGTTTCACCAAATTGAATCCCAAATTCCCGTGGCTACGCTGTGTGAAGAGAGCTGTACGTTTCATGTATACAAGCTGGCTGGAAGATTGACCATATCTTCAATGTACAACGAAGAGTGTCGTGTAACGTATGTTTTTTTATGTTGCCCACAACGAACCACGAGGGACCACATCGGGAAGGAGATTCAAACGAGGAAACGATAAAACTCCACAATTTCGGGTGCACGCAATTCAATTTGTCAGCATTGATTGTGTACCGTCCTCTTGGGGGTTGTTTCGTCCGGCAGGTTCCACCCTTCGGAAAACCGACCACTGCAGGCCATGCACGATCGGTAGCCTCGTGTGAGGTAATATTAAAATTAATACACGACATTTAACCCCCATGCGTAAACCACACCGTACACTCTCGGGGAACACGTGACGCATCGAAGCCAAAGGCGTGCCTTGGTCAGTTTTTATTACACCGGTGCCTTACCAGCCGTTTTTGCGATGGGAATGAAGGTGTGTGCACACTTATGATTTATAGTGATGTGTTCCGTTTCATGTTTAATTTGATCTTGAGGATTAATACAACTGCAACCACAATTCGGTCACCCATACGGCGGCCGCGCGTTAGTATCGATCGATCGATTTTTACTTTACCTCCTTTACTCCTTTTCTGAATATCTCCTTGTATTAAAGACACATTTTTCTTCCGAAGGACTTTCGTGTGCAGTGCGGGGGTGACGACCCCGCAAGAGCAAACGCAAATGGGGTGGTAAAATGGGTAAGAATGCTTTAAACGAGATTAATCACGCCGCGCGGAGAGAGAGAAGATTTATCACCTTCACACGCAGATTAGTGTTGGATTTTGGAGGCTTTCGGCTTTTGGTCCGTGTGCGCCTCTTAGCTCGCCAACAAGGTAACCACGGGCAAACAGTCGTGTAATCCGTGTTCGGACCCTTTTTTTCCCTTCACGCACGCACATCCGCCTATCCAGCGAGCGGTCTATAGCGCTTCATTTACGAATGGAACGCCGTAAATAGCCGTATCGTTATGTAGGCAGCAAACGTAACGCAAATGCAGCTTTGGAGTGCAATAATGCTTAAACACGCCCCGAACAGGCGTACGTGGGTGAAGTCAAAAATGTAGAAAAATGCTTGGCATTCAGTTTGACAAATGTGCACCGATTGTACTCTATTGACCGGTCCATTTGTAACGCACCGCACTGACCGGAGGGGTAGATAAATGTGCAACATTTACTTGTGGCGGTAAAACAGCGCTCCTAATAAATTCATCCATTTTTCATTTTGCAAGGAAACACAGAAACAATCGTTCCCTTCACCGGAGTGTGTGTGGTTATACCGAAAAAATGGAATTCCCGTGAGTCTCGTATCGCTTAATGTAACATTCAAACATCGATAAACTCCAATCTTCACCAAATCATACACTTGTTGCTTGGAATTATCGAGTCATTTTTCCACCTCTAGATGCGCTCATTATGCGGATGAAACCAAGGCACAGCTTTTACGTATCTGCTTTCCATCCAGCTACCGTAATATCGACAAGTAATATCCGCTGATCTTCATCGCGTACGCACGGTGCAAAACATACGAAACATGCTGCAAGCGAAACGAAATCGATCGTCTGCGATCTCGTGATTTCCATTCTGGAGCAGATCACTGATCACTGATAAAGGTGCTCTGTTTCGCACAGAAGCGCACGTCCGTCTTGGGTAGTTGGCATTTCGCAATCCGAACACCACAATCCTGTTTACACGGTGGTCCCAATCAAGCCATTGAAACTCCTTGAAAACTCTGGTTCTACCAGTGAAGAGTTACAAACGAAAAAAAAAACAGATATATGTATTCAAGACTACAGCCACACACCACCCGAGTGCGAGGTGGTTGATAAAAAAAACAAAATGCTTTTATAAATCGAAACCATACCCGACGATGAGTCGGCGCAAGGGTGATACGTGGTGAAGAAAATATGCCTACCATCAATCTATCGATCGTGTCGATCTGCGGAACTGCGGGAGAACCCGTTAACGCCAGATTCGATCAGAAGCATCAACACTGGGCGAGACCTGTCTTGTAACTGCCTCCCGGACAAGACGTCCAGCGGACACCTTCCATATGATGGAAAGGGTTTTGTTGCACGCTGTTCCGCACTTGGTACCATTCCCGTTGGGCTTACGGGCAAACTGTCATGGGACAATGGGCAACCGTGTCCAGGGCTTTACAAGAACCGGCTGCTAACAGCATGTGTTTAGGGGTGTGCGCCAATCTACCCGAAGGCCGTGGAGATGAAGCCGTTGTTACAATGAACCCGTTGAGCCGTTAGAAAAGCTACTCGCTTTCAGGCAAGTTCCCCAAAGGGAAGCGAGTACCTACGGCACACGCACTCCCGCAGCTCAATCGAACCGAGCCCTTTTTGGGGTGTTGATGAAGTAATAATAAATTTACAAAGACACCCTACAATGCTCACGGGTCGTAACAGTTGATAATTCATTTAACCACCATCCCCGCGGGCAGTACACAACCGCTCGCAATGCTAATGGTCAATGAACGAAGACACGTCCGATCAGTCGAAACTATTGAGGCTTAATTGTTGGTAACATTTTAGAGCCGTCTGCACCCTTACTCGCTGGAGGTGAATATCTCTGGAGGTGGCCTCTTAGTTGTTGTCTGCCAATGGCCCAACACCCGATCTTATATACACGCACACTCCAGGGGGATCCATAATCAAAGGTAGGTCTGCCCATTTTGATTGATTGCCCAGCGACGTTGCGTGACTGAAGAGTGCGTAGAAACTGCACTTGTGACGCTCTAAAAAGAACTTGCTGCAAACGAATCATTGTGCATTTGTCAAGCTACCAACCATTAATCGGTGATCAATACGCACTCTTTGTGCGAAAGGAATCTTAAGGAATGTGTTCAGTGGTTCCAAAACGTGAATGTTTATGACACTCGATAGTAATCGGTAAATATTGGTACGGATTGAGATATTGATCGTTTTTAATGATGCTGTTTATATGCGCCACATTCTCCCGGGGGTACGAATTTTGTCGCATTTAATAATATACCCATTCTCATGCACCATTCCGGTCGAGCAGATAAATTCGCAAAATGGCATAAACCGCTTTAAATAACTGTCCTCTATTATTTCTTCATTTCGTTCATTCCACTGCAAAACGGACAGGCGCACTGGTACTTCAAGATATTCGTGCCAACAACAAAAAGGACAATTTAAACTCCTGCATGACCACCCGTGGCCTTGCCGTTTGCAATACATATTTCATATTTTCATACAGAACCCGTCCATTCCCGGGGACCAACAGTACTTTGAACTAAGTGTTTATGGGTATCGAAATCGGCGTTAATTAGTGTTTCGAACTGGGTTGTGCAATTGATTGAAGCGTCAAGACCCCAAGGCTCCCCCCGCTTTTTTTTCGGGAGTTAACAGTTAATGTACAGTCTTAAGTATCTGCCCTAACATGGGCAAGAAGTCGCGCTGATATTGTGATGCTGTGATCCGATATCCGTCTCCAGTCGATTTGTGTCGATCAAATTCGATCACGATTCGCATTTATCGCACATTCGAAATCTCACAGCTAAAAGCCGTAATCCGCTCGAAACTCCAAACATGACCGGAATCTTGATCCCGTGCCACGGCCGCACGTGCGCCTCATTTGAGGTTCTTGGTGGGCAGGATACGACCGACGGAGAACAAAAAAAAAACACTCAAAAAGTGCTCCAGAAAAGAGTGTTTGACTGCGATAAATCTCAAATTTCAATCTTCAGGAACGCTTGAAGAAGAAACTGAAAAACAAGAACCAGATCGTCCGATTTCGCGACCCAACTGGAACAGTTCCCAAATAAAAAATAAAAAACAGAAACTTAAATTGAATTAAATTATTATAAAAATCCATTTACAGCTTCACGGTTTTCGAACCAAATATGGTAGAACTGGTTCAAATGCCGGTCCTTCACCGAGCTGGCGGTAAAAAAACTGTCGACTTGTCGAAGCGAACATCACGAGCAAACGGATGCGAAGAAACTCCGCCTGATAGTTTCAGCGGTATCGGTCTTTATCGATCGGGGAACGATCGCTGTAAGAAAACTCATCGCCTGCTCATTCTCTACTGAATGAGTTCGCGCAAAGCGCAAGATTCACTTTGCACGATCAGCCCCGGGACACTTGTCTTTAAAACACTCTGCCGCGATACGAAAATTGATACATTTCTCCAAACTCGGCGCCCGAGGTCACTTTACGCACATGGCTTAACGAGAAATGAAAGCAGACGGGACACTGTCGACAACGGACATGGGCAACCGGTGAGCATTTACTCAATCATTCGCCTAAGTTGCGTGCGTCCGGCCAAAGACACCTGACACCGCGAACGGAGGAGGTTATCAAAATTTATCGTTACCCATGTTGGGGCTGAACTATTTTATGTGCGTTTTGACTGTTTTGACTGTGTTTTTTCCTGCGGGTTACATGGCTGGTTGAATGGTAAGATTTGCAATGTGCCTTGGCCAGCGAGGGTTTTCGGAATTTGATCCCGATGAACGATTTCGACGACAGGGCCGGCCTCATGGGAAGCACGATGAATGGGAGTGAATGGTGATCACGGATCTCTGATCGCGTACCCGATGCTCCAGACAGGTTGGTTGCTCGCCGCCGGCCATACGACAGGGCATGGGATGCACGATTCTATTCGGCACAGTGAGCTGTGCAACGCCTACCGAAGAAGGACCACAAATGCGGCTTCCATCTTTGATCGTCGCTGCGCACTAAAATTGGATTATTTATGCGTGCGCTTTAACACGACGTCAAGTGTACTTTCTCACGCTAGCGAAGCCCTTTCGGCTGCTGACAGCATGATGAATATTCCATTTCACATCACCCGAAGATGCATCACGGATTGTATCAACAATTCTTTAGAATCAAACAGATCTTTCATGAATTCTTTCATGATTATTGCAATGATCTCTCAGAATTATTGCAATACATAAAATTTATCTGTATTATAAGAAATTTTATTGCCAATTTTTAAAACTTCTCAAATAAACCGTAAAATCTGGAAAAGAAAACCCCAAATCACCGGATGGATACTTTGTAACGCAGCACTTCAAGCACAACATACTCAGTTGATGATTTTCAGTACATTTCCACAATGAAATATGACTTCATATTTATTAAATTCACTCACCTCAACACTTCATTAACATTGTGCACGATTCGGTTCGACACAACAGCAAGAACAACTTTAAAAAAAACACAGCAATGATCACGTTTCAACACCGATTCGAAAGCGCACAGTGTCTCGTTAACGGCAGCTCCTTTCGACAATTAAAATTCGTTCGTTCTCGTTAAGGTGCCGTTGGGGGGATGCTGTGGAATGCTAAAATGTTGTTTTCCGTTGATTAAAAATGAGCATCCCACAAAAAAACAAAACAAACAAACCAGATTACAATCCACCGAAACCGTGTAATTGTTTCCGAGGTGAAAATAACAACAGAACTCACCTTTCGACATGCATGCGTGCGACTAATGGATGAGTTAATTGTTCGAAATTTGATACCACACATGGCACAAGCAGAGCAGTGAAAGAACACTGAAGAAGCAAAACATAAAACACGGAACTACAATCTCTTTTTGGTTTTACTGGCACTTTTCGCTGTTTGGACGAGGGTGTCCCCAAGGTTCGGTTGTTGATGTTTTATGGATTTATTCAATCGCCAAACATGTCCATGGTAATGTTGGGGAAGAACTGGGCTTTCATTTTTATCAACCAAGCAAAAGTTCACACCGAGCCTGGCAAACGAATAGGCTCATCTGATCTGGCCATCTTGAGGGAAGTGAAATATGTTCACATTATTTCCAATCGAACAAGACTCGACGGAACGATTTAGTGTCACCGCAAAACTGTACATTTCCCATGGTAACAAGAGCCTACGGACTTATCGGTCGGTCGGTCACCGACGTGGGGTTTTGCGGTAAAACAGTGTTTCCATACAGGACAATCTGAATTCCTCACACACCAGAGACCCATTGCTCATAATCGCTTCTCATAAATTCTTTGCTCAAATGGAGCCAGGTTTGTGTTTTTCTTCGTTCTACAAAAAAAATATTTGCTACCGAATTGACGCTATTGTAAATCGTACCGATACTAAGCATACCTTTCTCCGTCGGTTCGATGTCCGCTGTTTGTGTACGGCAGTCCAGCACAAAATATATGTTTATGCCACGTTCGTCCGGTGTTGCGACACCCGGTAGCACCAAAACTCGATGCTGATCGAGTGAACCAAAACCGATGCGAATTTATGAATCTCCACAGCACCATTCCATCGTGCACCGCTTTCCCGAAATGGCACACCCGGGTCCTTCATTGCTTGGTAGCTTTTGCCTTATCGGGACAAGCTTCCCGTTTTCCCTGGGTTGTACACCGGGTGGTACACTGGGTCTGTTGTGCATGCGATAAAAGTCTCGAACTCGTTTAGACACGTATTTATAATGCAGCCGTCTGCTCGGTAGAAATGTTTGCAAACAAGATGCACACCTTCGACCAGACATGACATCGAGCAAAACTCTTCTCGTGCGTTGTGTGGACACTATGCAGATCAAGCGCTGCTGGATGGATGTTAGCTAGTTGATAGGTTCCTACCGTATGCCTATTGCGTCGATTATGATAATAACGCTGAACTGGAGGACGTCAGAGGACGCTCCCGAACGGAGACAACGGAATTACCGATGGGAATGGGAAGCAACAGGAAGATCCGGTAGACCTACCACAACTGAAAAATTTACCGTAGTGTGTTTTCTCCGCTAAACAGCACGAACGCGCAGAAAAAAGGGGAGCCCTTCTGCTTGCGGACGTTAATTATCACCGGTTTTGCTGTACCGTGGCAATAAAACTAATCGTCATAGCTTCCAACGCTGGCCGCTGTCTCGCGATGGAAGTAGTACTCACCCTCTCTACGCTATTCGGATTCGTCTCGACTCCGTTAGCTTCATCAAACCGTTCTTACCCTTCGCCCAAGGCGAGAGGTGAATGAAAAACACACCCGTGGCAAATACCTTTTGGTACCGGCATCTTGGATACCAGCGCCACGATGCTGACCGTGCCCGTGCGATTTTGCTTTATATGTTGAAAACTAACGAGCACACACTGCTGGAGGTTTGCTTTCCTTGTTTTCGATTCTTTAAATCAATTACTACTATTTAACACCTTTTATATTTGAATTAATAAGTTTGCCCGATCCATGGCGTTGATTAGGCGCGGAGCATTAGCGGGCTGTCTTCGGCACAGGTTGTGAGTAACTCCTTCGTTCGTGCTCCCCCGTTTTGCCAGGGTACACGCAACTCAAACCGTTGAATTGACGCATTATGGCGTTTGAGTTGTTGATGGAGGTTGTTTTTTCTCTCTGTTGTTGTCCTTTACTTTCTAGGATTTCCATTCGTTTTTAAGCAACAAGTGTATTTGGAGCTTCCACGTGTCGCGGCTTGCAGTTTATGGTGTTTGTTTTGCTCTCGGGGTGGAAAATTGCGGCTTCGGTGTCGGTACGAACAAATGAGCCGATGGTCGCGTGATAGAGTGTTAATAGTTATCGCATTTTGGGTGGTCTCGGTGGTGGCTACTATTATGGATGGGCCCACTGTTGCCGTTTACGGAGTCGTGAAGGTTGGTGTACGAGCTTAGGGCGAGGCATGAAATTTGTTGCAAACGATCGCAATTGGTATCAGTTTTTTGTATAGTGCGATAGGTTGTGAAAGGAACGGATAAATGTCCATCTGCGGATATCTGAGGAGCTGATAATCTTCGCAAGGACATAGACTTATCTTTCCGGACAGTTGTCTTAATGTTGAACACAGCTCTCGTTAGGTTCTCACGTTTCAAATACAATTTACTTTGTAAAAACTCCGCAACTGTAACAGTCTTCCCGATTTGGATTCATCCTCACCAGTAAGTGTAACATTTTATTCACTCAAACTGATTCCGGCAGTTTATTTACGGTTCGAACCCTTGTGCGATTGTGATCCAAAAAAAAAACACCTCTTACGCAAACATGTACGGCAAAGTGAAACAAAATGCTTAATCGAACCAATTTGTGCAGTCTGGTCTCGCCCGCCGGTATGGCGTAATGGTGTAAATTCCAATAACTCAGATTTACCCACGGGACACACCCGACGTGACCACCAAATCGGCCACAAAATAATGTGTTAATCTTACGTACGGAGGTTACATTCCCGCTGCACACAAATTGAGTTCTTATTCACCTGTTTTGGTTCACCTCTGGGTGAGATTTGGCTTTCGACATTCGTACCGGTTGGCAAAGTTCGCTTCGACAAATCGATTCCTTCCCACCAGATCTGACCCGAAACAAACGTGTCATAAGCTTACGACTTAACACCAAAAATTATGAACCATTTATCGAAAACGCAGCAATCAGAAATTTGTTCGTTTTTAGTCCCAGGACCCCAGCGTGTGTGTGGGCGTATGGGTGATCGCAGGAAATAACAGTCGATGTTCTCATTGGCTGTTAAGATCGTGATGTAGATCGGTGCTTAATTAGCATCCGTCGTAATTGGGTGTGTTTCTGTAATTAAGCAAAACGGGACTATGGTCCAATTAGGTGCAGAAACTTATGATCGAACCGGTGAAAACAGATCGTCTATGCGAATGCTACATATGTATTGCACGCATGCGATTCCTTGTTCTCTGTTTTCGTCTCTCTCTCTGTATTAACGGAGCGCAGCGGAAAATATCGATCGGAAAGGAATGTGAACCGATTAATTCTTCCACAATGGTACCATGAAGGGTGTCCCTGTGCGCTGGTGGCTGGTTAAACGTGTAAATGGACACCGTACCAGACCGCGGGCGACTATGCCTGAGTCAAACTATCAAGATACACCTGACAATTTGAGTTGTTTCTAATTCACGCACGCTTCATTCTCATGCATTCGCATGGTTGTTTGTGTTCCCATTTGATGGAATAATAGCAGATCTAAATTAAATATTGTTGGTGAAAAGGTTTCTTATGAACTCAAAGTCTCTGAAAACAGAATGTCGTTTTGCTCAAGAAAGTAATTAGAAAAAGTGAGAAATGAAAATAAACTAAAAGTAACTTAAACAAACAATATCAGAACTTTAATTGCTTCAAGTTCATAACAAATTGAAATTTAATTATATCGATTGTATATCATTGTGTGATATAAAAGCACGCTGTAGATAAATTGCATATTTTAGTTCATTCAAACTGTAGTTTAAATTTGATTGCCAATAATGACTTCGAAAATAGTACGAATTCAACTATTGGCTTTAGGAGCTTTCATGCTTACAATAGCAACTGTAAACTGTACACCGCATTTTGCACTTGATGGGAATTACACCAATTCAAACGTCCACTCTGGGTATGTTTAAGTTCTTCAAGGTGAAAAGAAAATAAACACTTTAGGTTTAATGAATAGCTTTCTTCCAGTTTTAGAAAACAAGATGTAGACGACTTTAATCCATTTGATTTCTTCTTAACGTACGATGAAACCAACCAATGGATGGATGCGCTTTTTGCTAAGTATCCAGAACAATGCACGATTAACACGATTGGACAATCGTACGAAGGTCGTGTTATCAACGCCATCATCATTAACCCAACCCAGGTCAAGACGGTCATACTGGTAGCGAACTTGCAGGGCCGCGAATGGGCCTCTATGACTTCGGCTATCTACATCATTCATGAGCTTATCCGGAATACTAAAAGCTACCCGGAGGCAGCTAATTTTCGTTGGATCATTGTCCCGATATCGAACCCAGATGGGTACGAGTACACCAGAGCTGAAGATCGCAACTGGAACAAGAATCGTGTCCCTAAATTGGATGACAACGTTGGGGTTGATCTAAATCGCAACTTTGGATACATGTGGGAGCTACTGACGAACGACGAAGACGCTAATCCGAACAGGGAGACATACCGCGGTATGAAACCCTTTTCGGAACCAGAAAGTCGTGCTATAAAAGATTTGCTGGTGATGAATGAGGATGCATACCTGTACGTTGATATGCACGTAGGCGGACAGCTTATACTTATTCCCTGGGGTTACACAGATAAACCGGCACCGAATGCAAATTTTTTGCGATCGGTGGCGCAAGCTGGCTCATCGGCCATATTGTCACGGACGAGCCAATACTACATAGTTGGCACATTAGGAGAACTCTTTAACCACCAGCCCGGAACAAGCATGGACTACTGCTACTCGATCGGTATTAAGGTTTGCGTTGAAATTAGGCTAACGAGTGAGGAATTAGTAAGTGATCCAAAAAATATCATACCACACGGTCAGGAAGCTCTTGCCGCTGTACTAGCGATGGCTGTAAAGGTAAATGGACCCTAAAGGCTATCAGGATTTGAATGGGATTGTTTTGAATACACTTACAAAGATGTTAAAACATTTAAAACACCAATAAAGTAGATATTCTGAAATCCTGTTATACATAAACTAACAGAATTAAAACCTCAACCTAACGAGATGAGTTTAACAATGAAGACACACACGTAAACACCCACAAAATGTAGACTAAGACTTGGAAATGGAATTCGTTACAATTACGGGATCTGACTAAACAAAAGAATTCCTATAACAAGGAACTCGGATTATTTCGCTTTGCCTTAAGTTCCTAAACGGCGTAAAGAAATTCACGGAGCTAAGTTCTGGTGCCGATTTCTTCGCCAATCAATCCAGCAACGAACAAGCACTGAGCTGATGAATGTCTGTGTGTTAGGTGCTGGAGTCCCAAAAGCAGACATCGTGGGCGTAGGTGTTTAAGCAATACACTAAAAACAATGTGCTTCGTGTGGGTGTCCCATTATTGGCATGGTAGGACGCTATTTCATCATTTTTTCTTAATTTTTCCAAGCACTCTCATAGCACCATAAAACATGAAGAATTTTCTGTATATATTTCTTAATTAAAAAATTGTTAAGCGATACATTTTGTTTATCACATCCAATAACTGTTCAATTATCAAATCAATTAACTTTACTTATTGTTTATAAACAAATTCAATTAACTCACTTAACGCTACTCGAGTTGATTCGCTCCGTACAATTTGCCTGGAATTGTTAAGCTGATTCTGCGATATATAAACCTTGTTGCAGAGCATTCCCAACGCTAGTAGTTTGTATAGTTTTGTTTAGAAACATTCCTGCACCTAAAAATGACCCAATCCATCTCTTTGAGGAGCATCTCCTCACTCACATCAGCTTTGATCGCCACAATCATTTGTGTACAAATGTTCGAAGCTAAACAGGTTGATATTCCAATCGAGTAAGTTTCGCTGGCTTTAATATTCTAAGAGTACTTCACATTATACATTAAACGATCGTCAACTCAACAGATGTCTGAATGAAACGAAAACGTCGAGCGATTACAACGTTTTCGATTTCTTCCTCTCGTACAATGAAACCCAAGAATGGCTAACGTTACTCGCGACCGAATATCCCGATAAGTGTCAACTACAAACCATAGGACAATCGACTGAAGGTCGTGAAATTAATGCCATCTCCATCTACAACGATCAACCGAATAAGATCATTCTGATAGGCAGCTTATATGCCCGGGAATGGGTTGGTATGACCTCCAGCATTTACATCATCCATGAGCTGATTCGCAGCTCGGCCCGCTATCCGGACGCAAATAAATTTCAATGGATAATAGTTCCGATGCCGAATCCGGATGGGTACGAGTACTCCAGACAACACAATCGCAATTGGATGAAGAATCGTTCCCCTCAACAAGATGGTAACATTGGTGTCTGTTTGGACACTAATTTCGATGTTCAGTGGGGCGGTGGTATTTCCGATACGTTTATCAAAACGACGGGGTCATGGTACCGTGGACCGGCACCATTTTCCGAACCAGAAACAAGAGCAATTAAAGAGCTAATGGAAAGCCATACGAACGTTACACTGCTGATCCATTTGCAAGGGATCGGGCGGTTGATCTTTACACCGTGGGCATACAAGGATGATCCGATACCGAACATAGACCTGGTGCATGCGGTTGCGAATGCTGGACGGAATGCGATCATGCAAGAATCACAACACGAGTTTGATATTGGAATCCTTTCCGACTATGCACCATTTCAATACGGCACATGTGTTGATTATTGCAACTTAATCGGAATCAGCGTGTGTCTATCGCTGAGGCAGCTAGATGGTACGTACGAGATGATGACGGACGAAATCATTCCGCTAGGTCAGGAAGCATTAGCGGCCATTCAGGCAATGGCGATAGAATCTAATTGGCAACAATGGCCATAAAATGGCTGTAGGCTTCGGGATAATGTTTGCAACGGTTAATAGACGCTTCGCCCAATCGAATTCTAAGTATCAATAAAGATGTATTGCAATTAACTTAGTTTGTCTCTCATTTCATTAACAAGTTCTATTGTTTTCTTATGTACGCTAAATGGCGGAATATATTTGTCTTCAGGGTTTCAAGGTTTAATTCTTCGTACATAAGGACTGATTTTATTTTTGCCCGGTCTTTGTGAACTTATTGCTCAGCCGACACTCGCATAATGAAATATACGTTATAAGAAATTCTTTGTACTAAATGTATTTTTGTACCAGCATGTAAAAAAAACTATGTTTCCAGTACTTACTTTCTTTAGTTACTCATTTATTTTACAGAACTCCACTTATCAAATTAATCAAAATCGTAATGTTTCTTCTACCATCCGTATCATCTCATTACGTACATTATAAACAAATATAATGCAAACATTAAACGGGTTTTGTGTATTGGTCCTGATGTCTGACGGTATAAATTCTCTGCAACGATCATATAACGAGCAGTTTTGTTGAGAGTATTAACGCGTAAACTTAGAAATGATTACTCAAAGTGTTTTCTACCAGCTTTTCATCTTGTTGGTGCTCTATTCCTGTCGCACTACCATATTTGTAATGAGGTACCTCATTAACTGCTAAAACCAGGGAAATCTTTAAAATTCTTGAATCTCCATTCATTTATACCTCCGTAGCTACGACGGTATTCGTGATCCAAAGGCTGCAATCACTTCTCTTATGACGTACAACGAGACGAACGATTTTATGTTCACACTAGCACAAATGTTTCCGCAAAGAGTTAAAGTGGAACGCATTGGAACTACAGCAGAAGGTCGCGACATCAACATGATCGTTGTAGACTATTCTTCCCCGAAAAATATTACCGTAGTTGCGAACTTATGTGCACGAGAATGGGTCGCTATGACGTCGATGATTTATTTCATCTTAGAAATTGTTTCCTGGCCTGAAAGACATGACGATCTTAGAGAATTCCGATGGAACATTGTTCCGATCGGTAATCCGGATGGTTATGAGTATACAGTCAATCACGAACGTTACTGGAACAAGAATAGATCTCCACAACCTGGTGGGACCTTCGGCGTTGATCTGAACGCGAATTTTGGATATCTGTGGGGAAATTCAAAACCCAACAACCCAACAGACGAAACATACCGTGGTTCAGCTCCATTTTCAGAGGAAGAAACAAAAGCGATCGGTACTCTGCTAGCCAGTTCGATCAATAGTACCATTCTCTACATCGATATACATGCATCCGCTCAAAGCATCATTTACCCTTGGGTGTATACTGAGGAACCAGCACAGCGAGTGAACGAAACTAGATCCGTCGCCCGTGCAGGTGCTGATGCAGTGAAAGCAGAATCTGGTACTATTTACAAGGTTGGCACATTGTCGGAATTACTACATTACAATTTGTATGGAACAAGTCTCGATTACTGCAATTCTTTGTCCATTAACGCATGCATTTGGCTCGATATATCGAATAATGGGTACGATCTGGAAGTTGGCGACATCCCAAAATATGGGAAGGAAGCGCTAGTAGCAATTAAAGCGATGGCCAAAGAAGCGAACCAATTAATCCTATCATAAGCAAAACTATTTGAGGAAAAAATAAATATATTTTTAAGCTCAAGCTCAACAATTTTTGTTATGTTTATTATTAATATCATTATATAATTAAACTACTTTCCTACTTTTGTAGAATGCTGTACACCACTGCATGAGAGCTGAAAATAATTACTCGAAAATCTAAGAACAATACAGTGTGAAAAATTCAATGATTGACAAACAAGATGAGGTCTCCTATGTTTTACATTTTTATAGGGTATGAATTGAAAATACAGTCAGTTTTATATTCAATTGCGACAGCTAAAAATGTAAATGACAAGCAAGGTAACACCCAAGCCTTGTGCCATTTCGCAGAGTTAAAATGTCCCTATAGTACGGCAATCGTAACATACAAGGGATACATCTCCCTACATACATATACCCGGAGAAACTTTCCACAAAGTGCCATGGGTTCGATATATAATGGCTTTACGAAATTACTTTCTTACCAAGAGACCATTAAACAAAAAACAAAGTTGGTTATTGATAAAAACCGATTAATTTTTCGTTTAATAATACTAACAGCACCATGAACTGATGTACTCATTAAAACGGAAATAATTATACCCAATCGAAATGATGTCACCCAATGCATATAAATGAGGGTTGCAGCGTCAAATACTCTTACTCCTTAGAGAGACAAATAAGCTTTTGACCCGCTAAATATATACTAGCTACAGTATGGTTCTTGGAGAAAACTTCAAACAGCGTTTCATGCTGTATTTATCGCTCTTCACCATATTTCCTATCGATTGCCTTGTTAATAATTCCGTACCACTATCGATGAGGTATGGATCGCTGGTTTGAATCTATTCGTTTGAGAACGATACACTATTTACCTATACAACATTTCAGTGATGTTTCCGACCCGGGCTATATTCTCAACAACTTCCTAAGCTATGAAGACACCAAAGAGTTCCTGGCACGTACGGCACAGCTTTTCCCGGATAAAGTAAGCATGGAAAAACTTGGAGAAACGGCATTGGGTCGCGACATCGTCATGGCCGTCATAAATCCTCACCCAGCGAAAACAGTCATCTTGGTGGCGAACTTACACGCTCGTGAGTGGGCCGCAATGACATCCGCTCTGTACATCATATCACAACTGGTGTACAGTAGGGATCAGTACCCGGAGCTGGCCAATATCCGATGGATGATCATGCCAATACCGAATCCGGACGGATATGAATACACCAGGGAATATGATCGCTACTGGAGCAAGAACCGATCTCCACAGCCCGGTGGAACGTTCGGTGTCGATCTGAATTCAAACTTTCCACAAATGTGGGGTAAGGATGATTACCCTATAAACCCGGACGATCGCAATTACAATGGGCCACGTGCCTTATCCGAGGAGGAAACTATTGCGGTTAGTGCACTGTTGGAAGAAATGGCCTTCGACACTATCCTGTACGTGGATATGCATACGTTCGGAAATCATATATTTCACCCTTGGGGTTTTGCAAGTGAACCAGCACCAGACGCAGAGAATGCTAGAACCGTAGCTTTTGCCGGCGCGGATGCGATTAAAGCAAATTTTGAGGAATATTACACCGTAGGAACACCGTCTGCTCTGTACCGTCCGGTGTACGGAACCAGTCTGGACTATTGCCATGTTTTGACTATAAAAGCGTGTGTTTGGCTTGAGATGACCAACAGTGGGTTCCAATTTGAGGAAAGTAAGATAGTACCGTACGCTGAAGAAGCTTGGACCGGAATCAAAGCAATGGTCATGAAGGCGGATGAATTGTCTGGTCTGTTCTAAGTTGTTAGACCTACACGTAGTGTTGGGTCAAGAGCGAAAGAGGTACCTCAATCGCTCCGCTCATCTTATTGTGCGCGCTCCCGCACAGCCCATGCGAAAAAGAGGTAGCTCCGTACGCAGCGCTACACACCACAAGGAACGCTACACACAGGAGCGATTGTGCGATGCGCTTTTGGGAAATTTTGCAAAAAAAAATTAAATTGATTTATTTTAATGCGAATCGGTTGAAAAAAGTTTCTTTTCACTCAAATAATGCTTTAAAAGAAGAAAAGAATAAAAAATAATCAAAAAAAATTAAAAAAAATTTCAACCCGACTATTTTATAAGGCTTACCCGTTGCCATTTTTTTGAGAAATTTAGCAAAATTTAAAAATTTGTTTTATTATAATGCGAAATTGTTGCAATAAGTTTCTTTTCACTCCAATAATGCTTGAAATTAAAAAACGAATAAAAAATAATAAAAAAAAATGTAAAAAAATCTACAAATTTGTCAACCTACTAATCCTCATTTTTGGACCAAGTTTTGTCTATAACTCGGTCGCTATCCAACGGATCGCCAATCTGTGCCAAAACCTGTGGTCGATAGATGGCACCAATGGCTACATTTTCTTCTTGGACGGCCATGCCCTCAGATGTCTCTGCCAGAAGTTATTCGAGGAACCAAGTTCCGTACCCTGTTTGAGAAAATGTAAAATTTTCCTCATTTTTCAGCAATTTAGCAAAATTTATAAATATGATATATTTTAATGCGAATTTGTTGCAATAAGTTTCTTTTCACTCAAATAATGCTTTAAAAACAAAAAAGAATAAAAAATTGGAAAAAAAAATTTAAAAAAAATTTCAACTTGAAAATTTCATAAGGGGTACCCCTTGCCATTTTTTTGAGAAATTTTGCAAAAAAAATTAAATTGATTTTTTTTAATGCCAATCGGTTGCAATGTGTTTCTTTTCACTCAAGTAATGCTTTAAATAAAAAAAAAGCGTGAAAAATAATCAAAAACTCAAAAAATTCAAAAAAATAAAAATTTACTAAGGCTCATTTTTGCACCAAATTTTGCCTATAACTCGGTCGGTATCCAACGGATTTCCAATCTTTAACCTGTGGTCGATAGATGGCATTAATGACTACATTTTCTTCTTGGATGGCCATGCTCTCAGATGTCTGTGCCAGAAGTTATTAGAGGAACCAAGTTCCATACCCTGTTTAAGAAAATGTCAAATTTTCCTCATTTTTGCACCAAGTTTTGCCTATAACTCGGTCGGTATCCAACGGATCGCCAATCTTTAACCTGTGTTCGATAGATGGCACCAATGGCTACATTTTCTTCTTGGACGGCCATGCTCTCAGATGTCTGTGCCAGAAGTTATTAGAGGAACCAAGTTCCATACCCTGTTTTAGAAAATGTAAAATTTTCCTCATTTTTGCACCAAGTTTTGCCTATAACTCGATCGGTATCCAACGGATCGCCAATCTTTAACCTTTGGTCGATAGATGGCGCCAATGGTTACATTTTCTTCTTGGACGGCCATGCCCTCAGATGTCTGTGCCAGAAGTTATTCGAGGAACCAAGTTCCATACCCTGTTTGAGAAAATGTAAAATTTTCCTCATTTTTGCACCAAGTTTTTCCTATAACTCGGTCGGTATCCAACGGATCGCCAATCTTTAACCTTTGGTCGATAGATGGCACCAATGGCTACATTTTCTTCTTGGACGGCCATGCCCTCAGATGTCTGTGCCAGAAGTTATTCGAGGAACCAAGTTCCGTACCCTGTTTGAGAAAATGTAAAATTTTCCTCATTTTTCAGCAATTTAGCAAAATTTATAAATGTGATATAATTTAATGTGAATTTGTTGCAATAAGTTTCTTTTCACTCAAATAATGCTTTAAAAACAAAAAAGAATAAAAAATCGGAAAAAAAAATTTAAAAAAAAATCAACTCGAAAATTTCATAAGGGGTACCCCTTGCCATTTTTTTGAGAAATTTTGCAAAAAAAATTAAATTGATTTATTTTAATGCCAATCGGTTGCAATGTGTTTCTTTTCACTCAAATAATGTTTGAAATAAAAAAAAGAATAAAAAATTAAAGAAAATTAAAAAAAATGTAAAAATTTGAAAATTTCATAAGGCTATAGCTATGAAGGCTATAGTGGGTCAAGAGCGAAAGAGGTATTTGAATCGCTCCGGTCATCTTATTGTGCGCCCTCCCACACAGCTCACGGGAAAAAGAGGTAGCTGTATCGCAGGAATCGCTCCAGCGTGTAGCGCTCCTTGTGGTGCGAAACTTTGTTCCTGGGAGCGCATCGCACAATCGCTCCTGTGTGCAGCGCCCCGTGTGGAGCTATCTCAAGCGCACTGCACACTTTAGAGAGCGAGAGTGGTGCGCTCCGTTCTTGCAAAAGCGCTACTTGACCCAACACTACCTACACGATATGATAAATATATTACGAAGCGTTGTTCAGTACAGCATTATTATTTCATTGCTCTAACTACACACCATTTAATGCCCATTAAAGTTCTGATTTCTCTAGCTTAGAACTACCTATATTTACCTAAAGTTAATTGAGAATTTGACAAGGCAAATAAGAAACCTTGGTGCTTGTGGGGCTCTCGTAGATCCTGCGAGTCGGATGGGAAATTATTTTCGTAAACAATAAACACATAACAAACAGTCATACATTCATCCACTGTTCAGTCGCATAAAGTCCTCCACTGCTCGTAATCCGCGACAGTATGTTGTTAATAGCAAAATTTAATTAGATTTCAATATTCACAATTTCGCTGATTACACATTGTAATCAACAAAAATTATATCTGGTAAATTATCGGATTGGCCACGTAGTACATTTTGCCCTACGATAACAACAGGAGATTATCGAACATTACGAATGACCGAATGTACAATGGACATTCAACGGTACAATCGCGATCTTCTGTACAGTATGGAAATGAGACATGGACTACAATCAACGATATGTTGCTGTGGGCTAACGTTACGTTTGGGAATTCTGTGTGTTTTACATTAGATAAAGTGATCAGTCCACAAAGTTACAATATATTTTCATCGTCAGATGGATTGACTTTTACAAATGGACAAAGTATTTATTTCTTGACAAAGTAGCTTGATTCTTCAGTAGTGTATCAGTAGTGTTCAGTAGTAGTGCATAATACTGAGCACTATATCATCATCTGGTGCAAGTCTGTAATTATTTCTCTTATTTTCATTTCCATTCTATAGCGATGAGAAACAAATCGACTTTGCAGAACAGTTGGAATCGGTAGCTTACGTGCTGTGTGGAGATGGAACGGTGACATATGATAAGTTCTGCCAAATATGGCATGCCAAAGGGGTAAGTAAAACAAATAGACTCAGCATTAAACTTTCTGTATGATTTTTTTTTGTTTTACTATATCTTCTTTTTGCGAACCAGATTCTTGATAAGCTCTACCGACTAATCGACGTCGATTCCACCAACCTTATATCGACCAATCAAATAATGGAGTTCATCTCGAACCTAACCAACTCACGGTAAGTAACGGTCACGTCAAATCCTCTGTAGCAGAACACATTCCAACGGTCCATTTCGATCGAATAATTAAATCTTCCCTACTGTGAAGGGCACGAAAAAGGGCCCGCTAGTGTCACAAACATGGACACCGGCACTGTGTATTGCCGATGGATAATTAAATCCGTCACAACTATTCCGACACCTTCGCGCGTATGAAAAGTAGATCTATTTCAATCACGACGCCGTGATTAGTTTTTCCCAAATGAGGCGCACGGCTAGCATACGTCTAGGAAGGTTGCCGGTGGAAAACACGTCACACGACGGCTTGTCCGGTACCATCAACGTCGAAAGCGTTTGTAACGTTCGGTAAATAAACGATGTTTTGCTCACTTTCTTCGAAACCATTTAAGGGTATTGGAAACAGGAATACGGTAGATCTTAATCGCACTAGTGCTTAGAGTCCCGTAGTATAACCCATCTTGGCTACTTGATACAGTGCTATAAAAACGTAAGATGAAGTCATGACCGCTCTATCCATCATCCGCTGTGACTCCGGCCGACTGTACAATGTGTTTTGCTAAGAGTGCAGTTCGTCATGGTTTCAAGCGTGTTTGACACCTGCCCGTATTCCAGAGCAGGGCACAAGATAGCAAATTCATCATCGAAATCATTCTATTAAGAGAACCTTTCCTACCTTAATCAGCGGCGTAATCGATTCTCCTTTTTGCCGCATAGTATCGCGTCTAAGGCACCGATCCGGTTTGCAATGAAAGCGATTGACCACATTTCCTCCGGTAGTCTGTTGCTGCGAACGTGTTTGATCGTTTGCGATGAGATCAACCGATCGATACTGGTCCATCGCATCCACCGGCGAATTACGGTAGATCTTTTGATTTGATGGACAGCAAAATTACGGTAGCAGCGGCGTTGCCATACCTGATCGACGGCCAAGTGAAGAGTCGTTGTACCAGCTATCACACTTCACAAGCACACCCAGACACACATAAAAACGAACTTGAGAAGAAACTTACTAATGTCCGTTGAAGTGAGTCCCATTACGTAGCAAAATCGTCAGGATCGGTAACCCAACGTGGTAGCGATATTACACTGCATAAATTAAATACACTCTGCAACATCACACGCAACACTCCGAGCGTTCCTGTGGTCAATATTGAACATGGTTAAATGTCTCATACGTATCCGTAGGTATAGTGTCAGAGAAGAGAACATCGCTTCACGCAGTAATGTACAGTTACGTACAATATAGGAGCAAGAACCAATTATAGTGACAGTAACGTGTCACTAGCACACGTAACGCAGACACCGGATCGAGTTTGAACGACTATCGATCTCCTGCGTCGAACAAGAATGAATCCTAGATGCAACTTTAGATATGATGTGCAGATGTTCAATCAGTTGTGCCATTTTTGGAAGCACTAGAATAAGTGGTTAGCTATATTTAAGTGATAAAGAGAGTGAAAAGTGTTAACAAAAATGAGAAAAAGTGATCATGGGCAAACCAAGATCGAAAAAAGAAAGCGTTTGTCTTTATAGCTTTAGAAGACATTTAATTATGATCACATAAATGCTAAATGGGACATCTATTCATTCCCACTGTCTTAGTACATCGATGACAGATGATGTCCTGTTGATTGATAGGAAAAGAATTTTGTTTGTCGCTTGTGTTTCTTGTACATTTCGGTCACTTGTATGGTGACAGTAAGGATTATCAAGATGTTCATGATCCCATATATTTATATGAGGATACTTTCTACCTATTCAATCTTCGTTGTAGGTAGCTCTTAAATGCTATTGAAACGCACGTGAAAACAGCCACAGTGCGAGCCCATTCAGCTGCTTTCGACACGATCGTTTCAACCGTTTCTTGAGCATTCACTAAAACCCGCATTTTGTCCACAATGCAGCAAAAGAAACGCATGATCGTTTGCGGTGCCACGCGTACTCACCTGTGAACGGTGGTACTGGACGAGACTAGCGCAAATGGATACATTTTGCCGATTGACAAATCGTAAATCATCGCAAAACCTTGCGCTTGTGAGTTGGCGTACCCGCACAAGTAACCCTGCCGTACGATTACGCACCGGTGCAGCAACCAGCTTCGCAAGGGTTCATAAATTATGTCGCGAAAAGTAATAAAATAAATGGAATGGAAACCAGATGAAGCTCCGGGCTCAGAAACATTCCGCAACGCGTTCAGCTAATCAGCAAACTGATCGGTTTACTGCTGCTGCCACGTTTCGGTGGCTGTTCCCATGCCACCGATTGCTTCCTGCACCCTGGCAGGCTGAGACCGTCGCATTCGGAGGAATACGTTTTTTTTTTTTTGAGCAAGAATTTCACGCACACAATCTTCTTCCGTTTGCAGCTATTGATAAATAGCTCGCGAGTGTATGATTTATCGATCGCAGCGTTTGCGTGAATGTTAACAAGTATATTAGAAAAAATAAAAGCCTCGTTTCTTTTCGCGCTCGCCTTAATCGATCGATGACGATGGTTGGAAAAAAAGGGAGCACCGGGACGATCGAACCCATCGGCAAGAGGGAACATAATTTACGAGCCGTGAAAACCGGACAGTTTGAAATGGTTATGCAGACAGATGGACAACACACGGTGGCAACGCAATGAGCAGGAATTAGATGCCCGGTGCACAAAACGTACGGGAAGAAATCTGTACCGAAAAGATGCAATCCAGAAGCATGCCACCGTGCCGAAGCAAATGATTCATCAACTTACCCCGGGCACGGTTAAACCCGTATAATGGGACCCGCGGTCAGGTCGTAATTTCTGCTCAACGCGAAAAATAGCTTCAAACAGCAAAAGAGAAAAAAGAGCAAAACAAAAATGACAAAACTTTGCAACGATCTTCACATTCGAAATGGCGGGTTTTTGCGATGCATGCACTCTTCGAAACCCAAGGCTTGTGGTTGCGCTTCGTGCTGCAATCACATTAAAATGTTTACTGCTGTTTGCACCCGGGACCTGCGTCGTGGGAATGGATTCATGATGATGCGTGATTATGGTAAATAATTAATATGTATTGACTTTATTCTGCCGGATGGAGCTACCGCTTTTTGTGCTCTGTGGGCCGTGTAGTTGGCCCTTTTCGCAAAACCTCGATACATTGCACGGTATCACATTCTGACATGGTTTAGTTACAGAGTTACACTACGATTTCACCATAAAGACATTGGTTTTTGGAAAGCGTATGAAACGGGAGCAAAGTACAGAGTTTCACTCTTTTTGTATCGTTTTAATTGATTGATGCCAAAATATTCGAATCGCTTTCCGATACAGCTTCGATCGTTTTGCAAACAAAATTTCAGCTTCATGTTTTAGATCTATAACCTAAACGCTCTTACTTACCCAAAGGAAAGGATCGTGACCAACTTTGACAAACTGCAAAACACTCCATCATACCGCCACAACAACTCCCCCATTGTTGTTTTGTTTACTTTACCACAAGCTGCTCAAAAAAAACAAGATCCCAGGTCAAAACTTGCAGAATGAATGGTAGCCTAAGCGGACGTTTGCCGCCGAAGTAGATAGTTTTCCTTCATTTTTCACGGCACGACATAACGCAAACGAATAGGCGGAGTGCAAAGTCACGAATGCAGGCAAACGTTGATCATCATCATCATCACAATAAACATAAACATTGAACACCTTTTGCGCTCGTGGTCGCGTGGATAGTGCGATCGTTTTGGGTAGATTAGATTTTGCGACGAATTTCTTCCAGTTTGCAGGAACTCACATTTGGCACGAACCTGGTGTCAATCGTTGCTAGTGATCGAGGACCGTATCGCGTGACCTACGCCCTGTGCGAGGAATCCGTTTACGATAAATCGGCCATCCATTGGACGGCGGAATGGTGGACGGAGGTCGTCGCAGTAGCAGATGGAATGATTTATTTCTCTCAATCGTGCGTGGTGGATCCTTATTTGATCGTGCTGTGTACGACTTGCTGATGGATGAGATGCGAAAAAAATATGGAAACCGCAAGTAGTGCTCAGCTTATATATGGCTAATCAAGATTTATAGTGTACCGCGGAGCGTGCGGTTGTAGACGAAGCGCGTGATAGATGGCTGAACCTGCAGGAACGCTGTTCGCCACGGGGAATGTAAAGCGATTTGTCAACAGGAGACACCGGTAAACGATCGCTTTCCACTACTGCAGAAGGTGAATCGGTTTCGACGAAGAGGAAACATGGTCGACACATCAATTTCTTGTAAATGAAGATACAAACTTAATCACTATACATTGGAGATTCATGTGTCAAAGTCAAATAATTCCCCAACAAAATAACGCCTCATGTTAAGACAACGTTTTTCAACAATATTGCCCACATGGTTTCCAAACCATCGCAGCACACACATGTCCTTGGCCAACATGACTGTTACGATTTTGAACTACCCGTTTCAGATGCGTGTAGGTTCCCTATCTGGCCGTCATTTGCCCCGAAGCCATCAATGGTACCCTTGCTTTGTTTTGAGGAAATTCCACCTTAACGCCATCAGTGTCACCCCGATTCGTCGGTCGAGTAATCTCGTTTCGGGCCCAAAGAAAGCCAATTAACCAGGTATGGGATCACCTTTTTGTTTTGTTTCTTTGGAGCTCCTCTGCAATGAAATGAATCGTACCGCGATTTAAGGTTATCACCTGTGCGCTTCTCAAGGTGATGCCTTTCCTTCGACTGCTTACAGTAAGATCGATTATCTGAACGAGTCGGATGGTTACCATGTTTGGTACTGGAACTGAGCAAAGTTTAACACTTGTCCACTACTGAATGGCCACTGCACAGGCACAATCGCCGGACCGGACGAAGGTTTATGTCTTTCTCAGCTCATGTTTCCTTTTGTTGATAAATGAAAACTTTGAATGAAACAAACAATAGATAGTGCGGACGCCCTGCATGATGAAGTGTAAATTGGTTCCCTATAAGGGTTTTATAAGATGAAAACCTATTCAAGTCAAACGATGTCAACGAAACAACAGATGTCAATTAATTATGGAAGACATAATTAATATCGGTTAATGTTATCGGTTGTGATTTCATCGTATTAATTGATTATTTGTAAAAAGCTATTGAACTTTTAAGTGGCTCTATCAAAAGTGACAAGAAAATTAAAAAAAAACAACTCCGAATATAAATGTCACTCATCAGAGAGTCACGAGGTATACCAAAATTGGGTCTGATGACCTTTCCTCAAAAGAAGGTAGGATGCAACCGTTTCCCATATTGGACAACAATGAGTTGTTTTATTTTTGTCATAACGCTTCTAAACATATGGGACAACATTTGTTCACGATTGGTCACGCGTAGAACTGAAGAAGTCCTCACTGGTTTTAAGTTTAATTGATGCACTTTAGCACACACTGTTGGTGTCATTAATTACCAGTCAGTTTAATGTGAAGGCAAAGGTTACACTTTGCTTTCGAAGGAGAGCAAACAAAACTGTAACAACAAGTCGGTTTAGCAGAAAAACGCATCACGATATAACCATCGTTTCTTTTACTTTCCAGCCCGAGAACCGGCTTCGACAAATCTTCCCTGGAGCGACTGGAACAACTGTTCATTAAAACAGTCGGCAACGAGAAGGAGATTCGTCGGGAGGAGTTTAAGAAAATTGTAACCTCCAAAAACGTAAGTACCGACTGGCTCACCTCAATCATGAAACCACTAGGAATTCAAACTATCAATCCACCGAATTGGCGTAATGCGAGGTATCAATTTCAATCTTCAATTCACACAGCCATTCTTCACCGAGCGTGTGTTCCAAATCTTCGACAAGGACAACTCTGGTTCCATCTCCCTGCAGGTAGGTTATGATGATTGACTACTTCACAGTGACATTTCGGTTCCGAAACTACTAATTTACTTCTTTAACCCTACCGATTGGGTTGCTCTTTCTGTTTCGCTCAACAGGAATTCATCGATGCCATCCACCAGTTTGCCGGACAGTCGCCAGAGGACAAAATTAAGTTCCTCTTCAAAGTGTATGATTTAGACGGTACGGGAAACACATTCAGATTGATTTATTCTCCCTAATTGGTATCGATAATTAATAGATATCTTGGTGCTATCCCAAGCGCTATCCCGCTAGTCGGTGCAGAAATTATGACGATCGATTTAAACGATTGCCACAGGAAACGGGGAATGGTTGATTTCCTCGAGAAGAATCGATCGAATCGTCGTAAGAATGTGAACTTAAATTTCGAGTCTTCACCAAAAACCCCCCCGATACAATCCCCATTCCAACCGTTGGCGCATAGTCGCCGGAGGCTTTCAAAATGGTTTCACTTGCCTTAACGCTTTCGAAAAGACGAAAGCTTCCCGAGGCTTTTGTGCTCAATTGACCACCGACCTCACGACACGAGCCCTGACAGCTCACGTCATCGTTTTCTTTTTACTGCTCTCGATTGCTCTACAAACCGTGCAACCGCATACGAGCTTCCGTGCGTACATCTATCAACGCATGAAACGACGCTTATAACCGCATAATATGGCACGACATTCATGCTACAATCGAACTTTTCGCTTGTGGTCCGCTACTAGCTGCACGTCTATTTCCATCCGCAAGAATGTTTCACACAAGCAAACTGTCAATCTTGTGTCAAATATTCAGGCAATAATCTTCTCCGCCTTCTTCTGCCCTCTTAAAGCAGCTTAGAAGATGAATGAAAGCATTTGTCAAGCTAACTAAGCGTAAAAAAAAACACACACACACATAGTTTTGGGTTCGAAAGGTGTGTGTCGACCGCAGCACACACGTCTCGAGTTAAAGCTACCCGAAGAATTCAATCAGTCGTCCAACATGGTTCGAGCCGTCGTGTCGTGACAGAAACATGAAGATCACGTACGATCATCACAGCTCGATAAGCATCTAATCGGTGGTCTCATTATCTGCTTTATGGCTACATTACTGGCGCACCACGTAGGTCAGAGACACAAATTAATGGCGACTTGATTCTACACCACAAACTGACGCTCAGAAACAGAGAAGCACCTTCGTCTCTCCTTTTCACATCGTCATAACCAACCGATAGCATCCAAAACGAAAATCTCTTCACCCTTACATCTGATACACTTTTCTTTTCGTCCCGCTTTGCATGTGGAAAATCCATCCAACAAACAACTTCACGGCGGGAAAACAACACACCACCAGGTGACGGACTGATTCAACACCGTGAGCTACAGCATGTGATGCGGGCGTGCATGGAGGAAAATGGAATGCGTTTCTCCGAGGATCAGGTTGGTACTTCTTCTACGTACGCTTTGGCTTCCTCTTCTTGTCCTACTGCTGGGAACTCTCTGGGTCAGGTTATGTTTCGTTTCGTTGCTGCAAGAACAAGCATAGAAGTAGCGCTCGAGCGTTTCGGTGCAATGTCCACCCGCTCGCAACAGAACCAGCCGGTGGTGTGTAATGTTTACGGCCATCTATCGAAGCAGGTGAAGCCTCCAACCGGTAAGCCAACACGGAGACGGACAGTAATTTATAGCAGTCGCAGCAAACATGTATCACATGGCAGGACTTCAAAATCAAATGCAACGGCCACAGCATCAAAGTCGCGCATGTTTATCAAGCAGGTCCGGCTTTCCTTTGCCCCGTTTTGCCTGAACTCGCCTCAACAGTACATTCATCATAAGCGACGGTTTGTGGTCTTGAGATCCTGAGATATCTTGGGGTTTTTTTGTGTGTGTATATTTTCTTCTCGTTTGTGTCTCGTTTCAACCTCGTCACTTCTTCCATCGGCAATACGTGTATTTGTGTTTATCAATCGCAGAAAAAAGTGGGCGAATTGGAAAAAAAATACACACATGAGATGAATGCGCATTTCATTAAAATGTGGACCAATGGTACGAACAGCATGCGACTTATTACTTTGTACGGTTTGTATCGGTCCAGTCGTGGGCCAGTATATTGCTGTCATATTTCGCTGTGCGTGATATCTCGCTGGAGATTGTGTACGTAGAAAGTGTGTCCAAAATGTATAAAAAAAATTGCAACTTCAATTGCACTCATACTAAAGTATGAGAAACTTACTTTTAGTACAACGTTTGAGTTTTTAGTACAGACACATCCAGTTATACCTAGCAAGAAAAAACTGCTTTGGAAAAAAAGTTAATGTGGAGTTTTTTTTACTTTCAACTTAGTTTAAATAGACATTGCTGGCTTCGTGACTTTCAAGGGACACACATTGATGAAGTAATTTACGTCCCGAGTGGAACCATTCTCAATCGGGTTCCAATCTTTCCCGCTGAGCATTTACTTAAGATGTATGGACAATTTGTCCCATTTCCCGTACACCCTCTATGAGGAGGTGACCCTCTAATGGTGCCCGTAAACGGTTTTGCTGTTGCATATCACTCGAACCAATCTACCATCATTCCCCGTCTTTCCTTGCCCTTCGCATCGTGTGGGCACGCATAAATTATGCTTTCAATTTTTCAAACCTAATTAATTATCCCTTTCCCATCCCGGGTGTCCCGGCGATCGTTCCCGGGATCGTACCAATGTTGCGGACGTGACGTGAAGCTTGGCCAGACTGCCCAGTTGGGTGCCGTCGAACGGCGGGATGCTGTGCGCCTTTTCACCGATCGTGCGATTTAATTGATCGATCTCAATTGTCGATCGATCGTGAACGAATGAATTCATTGGTTTCATTAGCATTTGATGATTATTTGAGTAATCTGGTGTGCGCCCGCTGAATAGTAAATCGTTTCAGCTGCTAAATTAGATACAATTAACAGTGCGCTTGAGTCCCTGGCGTCCATAAGCCACGCGTAAACGAACGGAGCATAGTGCAGAAGAACTGATCCGGACACGAACGTATCTCATACAAACATGAAGTTTTTCATGCTCTTCGGAACGGAAATATATACTGATGGCAATGATAAATTATTTATGTTTCTCCATTACCGTACTTAATCTAATTTCCACGGGTAGAAAAGGTTTTTTTTTAATCAACTTTTCTACCGTTTTTCTTACATTGCAAAGCTATTCTTGTCTCGTGCATTAAAACATTTTACTTCTTCCACCTAGCAGATAACTGATAGGTTTCAGACGGATCCAGCTTCCGTGGTAGACTTACTTCACCCAATTCCGTTCCATTCAAGTCTGTTAAGATCGCTCACTATTGGATGCCTTGCATGTATCGTGCAAGCCCTCAGGGCCACCACCAACCGATGGAAAAACCGCAAACCAGTTTCAACCGCTGCTCCTGCTATTGTGGCTTTTTAATTAAATTATAAAGCTAGATAAAAAGCTTCGGTTTCTTTTCTTGTTCGATTATAATGACAAAAAATAAATAATGAAACTCGTGCAGAAGACAAACTGTAGACCCGGTTTTTGCGTCAAGCTGTCAAACTATTAACGGACGGTATCCGGTGCAAACGTTGCCGCTAGACGTTTTGGTCGCCGACGGCTTCGTGTGAAGTGTCCCTACGTTGGTAAGGATTTTGTAAGGTTTCATTAAAATACCAACTTGGTCTGCAGCGGAAAGTTGTTTCCTTGCACTTTGAATGCGCGAACCTTTAATATTTGCTACTGAAATTCAGAATTGTAACTAATATTTTCATGTATTAGATCGAATCATCTCGGTACGAACATTGAAATTTTTTTATAATCAGATAATGTGGGCCGATCCCGGCGGTACTGCAATACCGGGACAACCCGTGGAGGTAGTGGAGCAAGCCCCGTAACTGACCTCCCCTTTCCAAAAATCAGTTTAACATTTGTTGTCTTCCAATGGAAGAGCTATCAGATGTTAAGCTGATAAGAACAGATACTACACTTTGATCTTAGCCTTTAGGCCGAGAAGCGATACCGGTGGAATCATTTTTCCTGGCCTACATCCCGCTCGACGCACTGCTGCTCTAGCGATGTTTAACGCACATTTGTCCTTTTGATACCTTGCAAACAAGGAAGGAACGGGAAAGAAAAAGAGTCCTGTAATTTGTTCTCTTCTTTGTGTACGGGAAGGTATGCATCATCCGTACGGGATGCGTACGCTACATCTGCAGGTAGCGCTCTCACGCGCTCTCTTCTTCCCAGGTATAGAATTCTACAGTGCAGTGCAATATGTATGCAGCAGCGATCGTTGATAATAATTCTCGATATATTTAATTTTTTAATTTAATTGGAAACTTTCATTTCAGATTATTTCATGAATATTATTATAAAAATTCAACTAAAAATACAGTTAAACGAACGGTATACAACGTTTAAAGTTCAGTGCAGCTTTTTATATTTTCATTACATTTGTCTCTGCTAAATAACCCTTCCAGTTGGACGTGTAAAACTTCATCCATCCGTATCATTAGCAATGATGCTTAGTTTAATAAAAGTTGTGCATAAATAAATCATTCGCACCGTCCTGTTTCAGTGCCAAAACTTCATCTCACCCGTGGAATCGGTTGATCGGCACCGTTCAGTAGTAGTTCGGCATGATTAATGATTTTCTCTTAATACACTGTCAGACCATTTTTGGTTTGTCCCTCGCGTACAATGGGTCACATAAAACTCTGCTTCCCAGGATCCGAACCCGAACCAAATCACCCAGAGTCAATGAATACGCACCATCACCTGTTGAAGCGCAGGTTAATTCGGTTAGCAGTGAAACCGCCTGTGAGGAGTGGAGGTCAGTTTAATCTCACCAAACGCACGCACACACAAAAAACAACTGATCTCCCCTCTTCCGGATGAGTTGCAGAAAAAGGTTTTGCAGATTTTAGGCCCCGGATTAGGACCCGCTCCAATCCGTCATGCCGGCCAGTTATCGGCGAATGCGAAATGGTGGATTTGGTAATTCGCACCTTGCTGCAAAACTGCTATGACAAACACACGCGCTGAACGCGGTGCGTGAAACCAGAAACCGGGTCCGACCGGACGGTGCTGACGGCGAACGAATGGCCGCGCGGACAATCGCGCTCTAATTTGTTTCATAATTTTGTAATCGAATAAATTATCATTAAACGTACTATTGCTAACAAATCGCCACTGTCGGGCAGTAAAAGCTGACGGAATGTTGGAGCGAGTTCCAGGTTCCAGGCACAGGTGAAACCGGTCATCAAACTGTCCGGATGTTTGAAACTCTGGGCGGTGGCTGAAGGGAAAGCCATTAGTCAGCGTTGAAGATTAATTTACGCTGAATCTGTGCGCGTGCACATGTGTGCCGGGGTATGAGACTCATTAGCGACTAGGCAAGAGCTAGGAAGTAAAACGTAGGGTTCGGAGCAAAGAAACTTCCCAGTTCTGGTATCCTCAGTGGCAGTCAGTGAAACTTCCACTTTTGCCGTGAATTCGCCCCCGGGAGGAGGAACCTGTCCGTGTACGATGTTCTACCACACCTTCAAATCAACGGTGAAGTCGTGGCACTGGCACCTCCAAATAGCATCCAGCAGTTGTGAATGTGAATCTTCATAAATTACCTTTAATTATTGCTAATTATTTTGCTCATCATTTCGATCATGAACGCGAAGCGTTCCGGGACACATGTTTTCCATAAGTGACATTAATGCCAGGTAAATGCTTTTACCCACAGATTGAGGATCTAACCATGGCCATGTTTGAGGATGCGGACAAGTTTAATCGTGGTGCCATTACCTACGAGGCGCTAAAGAATCAACTCGAAAAGCATGGCGGTTTGTTGGAGAATCTGAGCATAAGGTGATCACCGACACTATCGCGTGTTTTTGCTATCCAAAACTAATATTCCATGTAACTCTCATGTACTCTCACTGTCATAGTATCGATCGATGGTTGGTCCCACTCCCACAAGACGACACGAAAAAGAAGCGCAAGAAAAAACCCTTGCCCCATCAGCTGACGGCACCGTACATCAAGAACAACTACGTGTATCTATCATTTCTGACCATTTTTACCCTGATCAACGTGGGACTGTTTATTTCGCGTGCCATTCAGTACCGCAACAGCAATGGATTCGTCATAATAGCACGAGCATGTGGTAAGCAATGGAGAAGCCTCAATGAGTAATGTGTTCATCTTATCAGAATCACTACACTCACTCACTGTGTACTGATTGTTATCAAACCAAAACATACACCGCTCTGCACTTAAAGGATTAAGCTTTTAACAAACCCCGGCCGTTCTTACTTTTTCCCCAAAAAGGGCAATGTCTCAACTTTAACTGTGCCTTCATTCTGGTGCTGATGTTGCGTCAGTGCATCACTTTTCTGAGGACGCGCGGATTTACCGCCTTTCTGCCGCTCGATCAACACATCTATCTGCACAAACTGACCGGTGTGCTGGTGGCCAGCTTTAGCCTTGTACACACCATTATGCACCTGTTTAACTTCAGTAAGTACACGATGGCCCCAGTCGGCACACGATTGTACTAGACATCGACGAGAAACCATTCGAAAAGACGCACACAATCCGGAAACCGTGAAAGGAATTGTCCAGAAGAAAGAGTTAGTGCGTGTAGAAGAAAGAGAGTAAGATAGAAGGAAGAACTTTTTTTTTTGCTGTCTTTAATCCATTCCCTGCATTGCAGTTTCGTGATGATATTATTTTTTTGTTTTATTGCCCGCGCCATTAGGTTTGTTCCTTCAGGGCGGAATCGTAATCATGGCTTTATGGCTTTATTTTACGCAAAACGCACACAAGTGCCTGAAAGTATCGGTTCTTCACATTCACCAAAGCGTTCCAATCGCTCATTTCCTTCCAACGGGAGGAAGTCATAAAATGCACCACACAGTGCCAAATGTCCCTCAGATATCGGATCACTCGGTGGTGGAAGAAAGACTTGAATGCACTTTTATATGCACACGGTCCCACCGATTGTGGTGGGATAAATTAAAAAACGAAACGGAAAAAATCGAGCGATATCATAAATTATACTTTTATAACTCAATTTAGTGAGTGCGGCTTTTTTATGAATGGTTTGTTTTTTTTTCTTTATGAGAGTTGTTTTTCTTTTCTTTTATATGTAAACATTAAATGTTTACGCTTGCATATCTTATTCGATTTCTTTAATTAAAGTTTATCATATTTGTAAATTGTAGATTATTTTTCTTCATGTTACTTTAATACATAATACTAAACTTAATTTTTCAATTGTTCCCACATCTTTAGTAACATTTGTACAAACGTTAAGTCTTGCATTTCTTGTAGATATTGTAGCATGATTCTGTTGATTTTAGTTTTTTCCTTTGCAATATCCTGTTTCATTTATCGCTCTACATTGTAGCTTCGTATTTAATCTCTCAGCCTCCGATATAATCTTATCTTGGTCGGAAAGCCTTTTCCCTTATCACAAGCAGCTCCGGTTAAACCGGCACCGAAGCCTGTTCACCTGTCGATAATCGATGAAATATCAGCCACCGCCATCCACCGCTCAGGTAGTAAGTAACCCATTGGGGTTGCATAAAATTATCAACGTGAGCCGCCGTGGATCGCTTACACACCGTCACTTTGGACGACGTCGAAGTGTAGTAGAATTGATCTCGTTAAAAATTAATTTAACCCGCACTAACTCGATGACCGCAACGTCCGGTACATTTCCCGCTTACATTGTATGATAGAAACCTGAAGCCACCGATCCGACGGCTGCTGCCGACCGTCGACTAATAACGAAAAAGCGAATTGACCAATGGACCACTGTAACACGACACACATTAACCCTAATCCCTAATATTTCTTCTTTGTATTTATCTTTCCATTCCGATCTATCGCAACCAACCGCACAATCCTTACGTTCCATGTTCCTTGGCTCCTTCACGTTGTGGCTTTATGGCCCACCTGCCTGCGCTATGTAAATACAGCCACGATCGTCGTGTACGATCCGGTAATCAACGCCAACAACTACACCACGGCCGAGTGGCTGTTTACGGCCCGGCCCGGTCTGTTCGGATTGATAGGAGGTTGTGCCAATCCGACCGGTATCGTCCTGGTGCTGATCCTGCTGATCATGTTCATCTGTTCGCAGCCGTTCGTGCGACGTGGTGGAAGCTTCGAAGTATATTGGACACAAACCTACTACATTACCTTAGTGTCGTTAGATATTGCTAGAATAGATACTCTTAGTTGTAACCTTGCTGCAATAACCCATCTGTATCTAATGTTTCATCTTTTTTCTTTCTGCTGTAATTCTGCTCCTATACATGTTGTACCTTCTGTAGGTGTTCTATTGGACACATCTGCTATACGTCCCGTTCTGGATATTGGTTCTTTTCCATGGGCCCAACTTTTGGAAGTGGTTCATCGTACCCGGTCTCATCTATCTGGTCGAACGCACAATAAGGTAGGTCCAGCGAAAAATGCTAACCAATTCCAGTGCTTACCTCGCTTCTTTCTTTGGCAACTTCTAACACCGTTCCAAAAGATTAGTCTGGATGCGCACCGAACACGGCAAGACGTACATTTCCTCCGGACTCCTGCTTCCGTCCAAGGTAACGCATCTTGTGATCAAGCGCCCGCTACACTTCTGCTTCCGACCTGGGGACTATGTCTTTGTCAACATTCCCGCGATCGCCCAGTACGAGTGGCATCCATTCACGCTGAGCAGTGCACCGGAACAGGAAGACTACATCTGGCTGCATATTCGTGGTGTCGGCGAGTGGACCAACCGGCTACACAACTTCTTCGAACGAGAACAGGAACGCTTACACAATGGCGAAATACCGGCACTAGTCGCCGGAAGTTCTGGAGCTGCATCGGTGTCCGCTATTGCTACTACCGCCACCGGTGGTACGGTTGATGTGGTACAGGAGAAGCTAAAACCTACACCAGCGGGGACAATTCACAAAAGTTCCAGTTTTGAATCGGCTCTCAACAAAGCGAAAGCTGTACCTGGAGGAGCTATACCTCGTGCCGGTGATGCAACCACTCCGGCTGGTATTATGAAGCAGAGACATCCACCAGGAACTTCGAAGCTTGCCATGGAAGGGTACAGTGCGCCATCCCCCATCACGACCTCCACTGGACAACCCAAATTCGAACGACAAATGTCGGAGAATCGAGCACTGAAAAAGATACAGGCGACATTGCAGCGAACCTTTTCTAGGCGCGATCAGCTAATTCCACGATCGAGTGGAGTAGGCGGAGTGGGTGGAATATCGAACGAAGGTTTCTCCGGTGATGGTGTCGATGGTGGCTTAGACGGAACGGGTGGATCCGAGTTGAAAGATGCGAAGCGTAAAGTCACACCGGAACAAAGCCTGCACAAGTTGATCTTCCAGCAGAAGGTCCCACTGGAGAAGTCACTCTCAATGCCAGACATGCAGAACAAGTTCAAGAAACGCGAGCGTATGATGGTGTAAGTAGTGAAAATATCAATTTGTAAGATATTCAACCTATTTGACACTTTCGTCATCTTTACTTTCAGACTTCGCGAGTACATGCGCTCGGAATCGGAACGCTCGTTCGATGAAGTTCAAATCCGCAAGGCTCGGCTTCAATCGCTTGGATTAGCCTATCTGAGTCCACAGAATAAATCACTTGCGCAGAGCTTCCGCTACATGCGCAACAAACCGACGATCATTGCGTTTAAGACTCCGAGTTTGGAAAACTGTGAGCCACGTGATTCAACCAATTCGATCGTTGTTTCGCCCGGTGTGTTCACGCAAAAGGATGCTGAAGAGGGTCGCACTGCAGGAGCCGCACCATCGACAGGGACATCCGTGGTTGCGGTAGTGCCAGGATCTTCACAAGATACAATTGTAACGGCAAGTGCCGTTCCTGGAAACCGACCAGTCAACTATCCCGTTGGTAAACCACTAGAAATCTACATTGATGGCCCGTACGGGGCACCCTCGAGTCATATTTTCCAAGCACAGCATGCCGTGCTGATTGCGACCGGAATCGGTGTCACACCGTTCGCCTCAATCCTGCAATCGATCATGCACCGTTACTGGAAGGCCCGACACTGTTGTCCCCGGTGTTCCTACGAATGGTCCAGCGAGATTCCACCGACCATCATGAACCTCCGCAAGGTGGATTTCTTCTGGATCAATCGAGATCAGCGATCGTTCGAGTGGTTCGTCAATCTACTGTCCCAGCTCGAGATCGAACAGGCGGAACTAGGAGGAGCGATGGAACGGTTCCTCGAGATGCACATGTATATCACAAGTGCGTTGCAAAAAACGGACATGAAAGCGGTTGGATTGCAGCTCGCGTTGGACCTGCTACATGAGAAGGAAAAGCGCGATCTGATCACGGGCCTTAAAACGCGCACCAACGCCGGTCGTCCAAACTGGGACAAAGTATTCAAACAAATCCAGGACCAGAAGAAGGGTAAAGTGACGGTGTTTTATTGTGGACCGCCACAACTTGCCAAAACTCTGCGCTACAAGTGCGACCAGTTTGGGTTCCAGTTCCGCAAGGAAGTGTTCTAGATTGTTACATCTGTTTTATCGTACGCCTTTCATCGTTGCTATCGAAGTATGTGTTTTCTTTTGATACGAATATTATTTAATTTATCGTTTTCGTCAATGTGTTCTCTCCGTCGTACGGTTGCGACGGACAATCGTTCTTGTTTTTGAAACTCATTAAGAGTGTTAATTTATTCATAGGACGCGTAATAAGCAAGTCGTTCCGCAAAAAAAAAACTTTTATAGTCATGTAAATGTGCACAATTTACGAACAACACTGCCAACACTCTAGATTCGTCACAAGACACCCAGCTATATTTATTGTACTAGAATAAAAAATCAATAAAGCCACAAGGCATGAACGAAGCAATGGCATTTTAGTCTGTTTTTGGTAAAATCTGAATAAGTTACAATGGGAGATAAAATCAATCCAAAAACTGGTAACTTCAAAACATTTTGAATATGTTCCGTAACCGAACAACAGATGGCGCTAACAGCCTACGAAAATGGTTGTTGTTTGGTTGCACAATTTAACAATTGCAGAATACTGCATATAAATGAATGTACTTAACCTATTGTAGAAATTGATATTACTTACCTAGTTTCGGGATATTTTCGGGATATGAACATGTTTCCTTATTAATGTTTTTTTTTATTACACTACAATATGCTCATGCATAACACTTTCCCAACAAACCCAACACAAGGATGCCACTCTTAATTCTGCGCCGATGTAGGATATTTTTTCAACACTTTGTTTAACTGCTTATAGTTGAGGTCCTTTCCCGCCACCAGCATACCCTTGCTGGAGGTTTCTTTTTTAGCCATTTTCTTATCCAAGAACACCTTGTAGCATCGTTGGAAGGTGCCTACCTCCTTCGCGCACAAACTCTCATTAAAGTCGTGCGTTTTGAGACAAGAAAACAGCACTGCCATCTCCTGCAAGCAGGCCACATCACTCGTTTTGTCTGTTTTGCCACTCACATGATTTTTAAGGCGCAGTGGCAACACTTCTTGAAATGGTACTTCTGTTTCGTTCTGCGGTTTGCGTGACCGCAATAGTGCACTGGCCATACGCATCTTGTGCCCGTGAGAGTTGGTATGATTTCGATACGCTGAAATGGATAACAAAACTGTTAAATGAAAGATGTTACAAGGGTTTTACTTTCTACGGACCTAGTGATTAAAGTGAGAAACAACCTGCAACTTACGTACCGCACTAGATGTAAACAAACGCGCGTGTTACATAATTTGACAGCCGGCCAGCACGTTGCCAGGGGAAGAAACAAATGAGGCTTAATAAACAGCCATCATATGATTGCAGAACTGTCAATAAGGCAGTAACGAAAGAAACAAACAACAATACTAGCAGTAGATAAACAAATTCTTCTCTCGCCCTTTTCCGAAGCAAACCGGAATTTAGAACAATCTGCACGAAAGTGAATAGAAATGTGGTAGTTTGGATTATGAAAGTGTCTAGCACGCTTCAATTCTAATCGTTTATGTTAAGCAATACTACATCACCTAGCAATTAAACCTGCGTACTAACTAAATCGTCAGACCTGTTCTCCTGCAAGATATCAACTTACCCAAAATGAAGCTAGCGATAAGTATAGGAGTGGCCGCAGCGGTGCGCTATCTACTGATGAATTCACGGTATTCCCAAGGAATACAAAACCGGGTCGAAGTATCTACCCCTATAAATGCGTGGAAACGAGGTGAGCGTTTTCTACTTCATCCGGGACAATTAACACCGGCTTTTGTTTGACTTATCTCATTCATTCCACAGTCGAAGAAGGTGCATATCTGTATGCGAATGGAGTCAACCCTTACGATGGGGACGTGTATCACAAAAATCCAATTATTCTGCACGCTTCCCGCTGGCTGCTAGATAACGTCCCAAGTGCCATACCGTCACTTTTCATCCTGCTGGACGTGTTGACGGGGATCTTACTCCTGCTAGCGGCACGAGTATTCATCCGCGAGATGTACGAAAAACAACGAAAAGAACTGAATACCTACGCGAAGGACACGGAAGAGCTTCATCTTGTCGAAGCGGATCTACACACGGTACCGATGTCCGTAGGGTTTGCCTACCTGTTCAATCCGTACACTATTCTAAACTGCGTTGGACAGACGACGACCGTGTGGAGTAACTTCCTGCTGGCCGCTTTTTTATATGGCCTATCGCGTCGTCAACGAATGTTCAGTTTCCTGGCGCTTGCCCTCGAAACGCAAATTAATCTGTATCCATTTGTGTTACTCGCACCGGGAGCATTGCACATTGCCAATCAACAGATGAGGACGGATGGACGTGACAGCAGATTTCGCAGCATAACGGTCAGCTGCTTGTTATTTGCAAGCTTATTTGTGGGAGTTAATTATTTCGGTAACTTCCTGATGGGCGGAGACTGGAGTTTCCTAGATGCCACCTATGGCTTCATGTAAGAGGCGTTAAAGACTATTCACTTTTGTTTCGTAATCTTCTTACAACAAATATTTTCCTCCCGTTTATCATATGTAGCATCAACTGCCGCAGCTTACAACCAAATATTGGGCTTTTCTGGTACTTCTTCACCGAAATGTTCGATCACTTCCGGACGCTGTTCCTGTACTCGTTCCAGATCAATGCCACATTGCTGTACCTGTTTCCGCTCACGTTTAAACTGCACAAGGAACCGATCATGCTGGCAACGATGCTGATCGGGCTGGCGGCTGTATTTCGATCGTATCCGTGCATCGGTGATGTGAGCTTCTACCTTGCCCTCATTCCGCTGTGGAAATCGATTTCCATGTGTGAGTCATAAAAAAGCCGTTTGCGCGATGCTTTGTAATGAACTATATATCAAACTTACATTGCACATTACACTTTCAGTCATGAAGAACAATTTCATCGTCGGTGCAACGATGCTGGTCACGAGCGTACTTGCTCCAACCGTGTGGCATCTGTGGATTTACAACAATTCGGCCAACGCCAACTTTTACTTCGGCGTAACGTTAATATTCTGCACAGCACAGGTAAAGATAACGTTTTTGCATCCTGGGAGACGATTTTTTACATCGTTCAAATTTTGTTTTAGATATTCCTCATAACCGATCTCTTCTTTGGGTACATCAAGCGAGAGTTCTGCCTAAAGCACGGCATCCGTGTGTTGGTGGATGGTAAGGAGGCCCGAATAACGTTGGAGTATTAAAACCCATTTCAAAGATGTTACCATCACCGGTACACATTGTTAGCGTCGATAAGGGAAGAGCAGCTGTAAAGAAAGCTTAGAACAAATAATAAATGATTTAAATTTCAACCTTTTTCAATACCGGAACAATTTAACTACATAATTTTTTGATCACAAATCTTGTTTATTGGTTCCAATAAAAAGCATTTGCATTTTTTCACAATTTTTATATTTTTTTTTGTCGTCCCTTTTTCGATATTGTTTTTTTTTCTTATTCCTTTTTCTCTCTCCATTTGCGATCCTTTCACCGTGTCTCAAATACCGTCATAATCCCGTCCGTTCTGCAATAATTTAATCGATATATATAAATAAGTTAATAGTCATTTGTTCTGTAGTTAGCAGTGTATTACGGCTACGCAATGGCAAAACTCGCTCGTTTTAGCGAATCATTTGCACCACTTTTTCACCCCCATTTCAGCCATTACACGAAGGCATGAGAACGCGCGCCACTGTTTTCCTTGCAACCCCCGCTCTTTTTGCATCTTCGTAAAGTTCGTTGGCAAACGTCTTCAAAGTTCATACGTAAGGTGGTTTTTTAATACTGCGGCAAAACACACAAACGAAATGCACATGTATTTATGGTCTTTCGCGCTTCACAGTATGGAATAAAAATTGGCCTTGTACAGATTATTGTTTGTTTAACGCGCTTCGAATGTTAGTGGAAATGTTTGCACTATACCGACTGTTTTAGCATCAATCTTTACTGTGAGCTGTGCTAGTTTTTCAGGTTCCAATTACCATCTTTCGTTCGCTCCTTTGCACTTTTTATCTTTCTTTTCTTTTTGCTCATTTTTCCAATTTTGTCCTGCATGAAACGCAGTAAGGGTTAATTTGCCAAGTTTAGAACAAGTTATAGAGAATATCGTACCGTAAATCGTCCCTAGTTACACTTGAAAAAGAGCCATGGTCGCAAAAAAATAATAGAAGAACATGTTGTTGGGTACAATTTTTTTGTAACGTAAATTTCGCATCTAGTCCGTTCCTATCGGTGGTCAGCTACGAAAGCCCATAACCCGTCGACCTTCGCACCGCATGCCGGTAAATTCCCTCGTATAATAGACAACGGAATCGTAAATATGTAAATTTGCTTCTTTTGTAATGCTCTAGGAGCGACGAGCGAACCCTACTTGTGACTCCTTTTTCCATGCAGCGGTTACCGTAACATTATTTTATCGTTTTGAACGTGATCACAACATTTGCTAACATAGGAAGGGAAATCCTAAAGCGGGCTAGGAATATACACATACACAAAAATAAGGCCGTTTGCACAAAATCAACCAACAATCTCATTCTTTCGCGTATTTGGCTTGACCCAGCAGAAGAGTCTTGCAAAGTTGATTCTTTAAAAGAGCAAACAGAACTTTCACACATCTCTACCCATTCGTGGCGGGTTTCATTAGATCATTTTACTTAACGGAACAAATAATTTCCCACCTTTTTAAAACTTCCCTCAAAACCACACAAACGCGGCGCGCGCGCGTGCGCCATATTTCAGTCCATTGATCGATTTGATCGACTTCGCAATACGAGTGTCCGCGCTCTGATGGTGTTCTCATTAGCGGAAGCAACCACACGTTTCCCAACCGTTTTGTTCCGCAACGCTGCTACGTCTTTCAGGCAATTTCTTACGGTAAATATTATGAAAAATAATTCGAGATTATCATAAAACGATAATCCACTCTCCTTTTCTTACGACTTTGCTGTTACCTGTCTCCTACATGTCCTTGCTGTTATACACCGAGGAAATCAACGAAGACTGCGTACTAGTGGCTTGATTTCCTCTCCCTATCCTCGTGCCGCACTGGAGGGGACGAGTGGAGGGGGTTGATTTTCCACCCTCCAAAGGCGCTACTACTTGGTTAATAATCGCATCATCGCGCAGGACACACCACGGATGTCCGTTTCCTTCCTTAGCATCGTCTTCAATAAATTCACCGGGGCCCAACGTGTATAAGAGTGCTTGCGCGCGTGTTTTGTTCCTTGCTAGCTCCGTTTCGAGATCACGCGTTGAAGCCCTTTCGTCTGCTTTCTTCGTGTAAAAGTGACTTGGTTTGTATTTGTTTTAAATTCAGGTTCATTTTGTTGTTTGCCTTCCACTGCAATCTGTCTCTCGTTCTCCGCGCGTTGGCGCATAACATCGACGCCAACCTCGCATTGCGTTTGTCTGCTTCTTCCGACCGACACCAAACAACGGTTGTGTGTGCGCGCGCATCCCTTTTGCATCCTTTCTCACTCGCGTAACGATCATCACCGGCTCCTTTCGAACCGATCGACACTGACGCACATTTTGCAGCATCCGAGAGGGTTTGATCACATGTCACACAATGCTGTGAAAAAAATATACAAGCTAGGCGTATCGTGTCTTGTAAGATGCCTCCTCCTTACGCTTTCAGTTGGGCAGTTTCTTATGTTTGTTTTCTTTTCTTCTCTCTTTACAAACTCTCCTAAAACTTCGTACTATAAAGCGTTCATCATTTGTTATTCTTAGCTGAATAATGGTTTTATACTGCTTATTTCAAACCTCAACCCTCCACAAAGTAACGAGATCAGGATTATTTGCTTAATTGTGATCTTCTCCTGCCTGCTTGTTTTGACGATCTTTTTCAGCGCGCTTCTAATTGTACTACTGCTGCTTTCTTGGTTCAACTTGTTTTTTTGCCGGACGGGTCACTAAATACGAAGAGGGAAAGGTACATGTACAAAAAAATTCTTCATTATACCAGGAATGCAAATACGATCTGTCTTTTTCATTGTATCGTCTCCGTTACACACACATTTGAAAGAGATCACGCGTACTAGCGAACTAGTGAATCTCAATTTTCCAACCGGAAGAGATTTCCCTTTGCGATGCACTGTCGCCCACAGTAAACAGTACTTTCCATCGCGATACCGTAACTGATTTGTTGCTTCGTTCTCAAGAAACATCCAGCTGGTCTACGAATAAACAAAATACGTCATAGCCTCGTCATAGCAGATCCAGAATAACTATAACCAGATCTTCTGCTAGTAGCTTCGTTTTCCTCGTTAAGTGCTACTACTGCAATGCTATCCAAATCTCAACAGTTTCCCTCGATTTTTTTCCTCATGCTGTTTTATCACAGTTGCAAAACAGAACCAAGTTATAGCATTATCGTTGTGAACAAAAGGTTTTCATTTGCTTTTCTTCTCCACGTCCATTATTACCTTAGTATGTATTCGGAGAGATCCCTTAAACAAGGGATCTAGCGTCTTTTCTTCCTGTTTTCCTGTCACGCATAATGTTATCCCCGTTTAAACCGATTGCAGTAAAAACCAAGGAACTCAACCAAACGTCCCGACACGAACAGATTCAACTAACAGTGTTGTGTTGCAGCTACTTTCCGCAACATTCGGTTTTGTTTCTTTTAGCGATACCTTCCATTCTCTGCTTTCTGCGGACTTTTGGTGAAAACAATATGAACGCGTTGCGTTCGCTAGGCTATGTCCTACGTGTGGGTAAAAGTTGGTCGTCTACTTTAAATTCTTCTTCGCACCGGGCGGTTCATCTGCTCCACTATCGTAACACCAATTGCGTACGGCGTTCCTTTACTGTGTTTTGTACGATGATTAGCTGTACCTATCGCTCTCTCCCTTCTTTTCTTTAGTATCCTAATCTTCTCCCATTTCTTACCGTTTATTCGTTCTCCTTCACTTTTTTATGTTTTTTAATTTTTTTTCTTGTTATATGACTGTTTCATTAGAGTATTACACTTGTTTTGTAGACGTTCATCGACACTAAAAGGCTGATATAACATCAGTTTGTTTTTCATTTAGTTGCTTGCTTGGCTTCTTTACTTGTGGTTTATGACTCATCGCTATCACGCGGAATACACGTTGTGTGAGATATTTGTATTAAATGCAAGGGGATGGGGGGGGGGCTTATTTTAACAGGTGTATTCACTCATTCACACTTGCGCGCACACGGGGGGATGTGAATCGCCACAATTGTTTGTTTTTTGTGAATCGGTAATTTAACACCATTTTCCTCACAATATTCACCTCATCATGGCGACAGTGTATGTGTGTTGAAAAAACGTTGACCTAAAACGATAATGTAAGCACATTATTCAAACATGTAATTCTACTCCCAAGGACTAAATGGTTGGATTTGTTGCTGATACAGTTGACGTGTTGTTACATATACGGGGAGCAGCAGCAAATGTGCGCTATTTTCATTACACGTTTACACATCTCACGAGACAGTACTATAATAAGGAGGGGAGGGAAATTAAAATGTTAACACACGCATACCGCGTACACTTAAGAATAAATGCCTCACTCTTTAAAAAGCATTCGCTTCTTTCCAACTCACTCACCCATCGACCGCCGATTGTCGCCTTCACCATGTTTCTCTTCATCTTTTCTCCATACCATCGGACATTAACACACGCAATCAATCATTCCACCAGTGTGTCCAACACCAAAAAGCAACAGATACATTTGTTTGTTTGTTTCGTGTTAGGATTACTTTTTTGTTTCCGCCATCTTGACAAATAATTCAAATTAACCACTATTACAAAATTCTTCAATTTTCTCCATCTTTTACTCCAATCTTCCTGCTGCTGCTGCTGCTGCTGCTGCTGCTTACTACACACACACAACATATCAGTATGCGCTCTTGGTTTGATAGCGCCTTTGCCTTCAATGCATTGTCGCTGGCGCTGCACATATCGGTATGCATTTAAAACATACTTCCTGCATCATTTAACAACGATACGCTGCCACCATCCCTTTTTCTCTCAAGAGAGAACAACATCTGTCCTGCTTTGCTTTGTGTATCGCTTTTTAGCCATCGCTAAGCTTTCGCTTTTACTACACAATACTACCAACGTACTCGCGCACTTCCTGTTGTAGCTACTACTGCTGCTTCCGCTAGTTTTAAGACATTATCAATGTACTCTCTCTCTCTCTCTCTAAAAACATTCATATCGCACATTCACCGCTTGCTGTGTTTACATTAAGGGTTTGTGGCTCCCTAAGATCCTACATCTGCTGTTCCGTGGCGCTTAAAAAGAAACGTGGCATACAACAGACAAATGACCAACTTGTAACGCATCTTCTCTTCCTTCCACTGTGTCTGTGTACACATTCCCAGTATCCAGCCTTAGGGAAGCGGTAGTACATAACGTCACCCTTCGCTTGGATCAATGTTTCTTATGCAAAAGTTAGCGATTTGATTAATTTTTAATTTAAGCCTCTCTTTCTCACGTACCGATACGTGCCCATTGAAAACATAGGCAATATTTATAATAGAGTTGTATATCGTTTGCTTCGATACATCGTTCCATTGAAGAGAAACATTAAAAAAGGGGGATGTCACTGCAAAAAAAACGTGTTCTTAACCAAGAAGGAACAATGCGAACACACCTGCCAAATAGTAAATCCTCGAGATGTGAACTAATAGTTTCTCCTCGGTTCTACGCACCCTTTTCCAGCTCTCAACACGATGCGATCCTGAGAGGGTTTTCACGGATTTTATGCCTACGCTTTGCGGTGTTTTGTTCCTTTGCTGTTTTACACCTCAGGCCGAACAGTAAAGCGCTAACAATTTTGTCGTGATCTTCGTCGAGATGAAGAATATCGAGAGAGAATTAAAAGATGTGGGGACATAACTGTTCTTCCTAGTGCTTTACACACAATGTAAGGTTTGTTTGTTGTTTGCCATCATTCCGTTTCCGTTTCCTTCCGCAATTCGTGTTTCTGCTGCTGCTGCTGCTCGCTCGTATGAGAGTGTGTATAATATAATGCAATATTTTGTTGATTTGTTTTGTGTGTTTGTATTCATTTTTTGTTTCTTTTTTTCTTCTTTTAATCAATAATATTTAAGGATAGTGTTTATAATAAATGAAGTTTCCGTTCACTCTTCCGGTCCGCGTTACTTCTTGTATTTTTTCCGCACCGTTGCCCCTACCAATCCTGACTTCTCCCCTAACACGTTTTTCATATGCTTGGCGCAACCAGCATTAATGCTTCAAAATCTGTGCTGCTGCACACACGGTTGTCATATAAAAGGGGAATACAAGAATAGCAACTGTATGTGCTCCCTTTTGTCCTCGCTTAAAGTTTAAATCGAGGCTTGCTAGCCGAAATTGCAGCTGTTGCACATGCGGCACCAACACCAGCCGTGCCGGCACCGATCGGTGGAACAACCGTTCCGACACCGTACGGTGAGTGACCGATCAATGCCGCCGCTGATGAAGCCGCCGTAGCCGAGTTGTAATAGCTCTCCTGCAGAACGTAACCGGCCCCGGCCGCTGCCCCAGTACCACCACCTGCTCCTGTCGCCGTCTTCAGAATGGTCGACTTGGTCGTCTCGGCGAAGGTTAGCTGCTGCTGTTGCTGCTGGGTATGCGGGTGTGCATAATGCTGGTGGGGACCACCCTGTTGCGGCGGTGGCGGCTGCTGTTGCGGATGATGGTGGTTCTGTTGATGTGCGGCCATGTTATGCAGATGGGGCGGTCCGTGTGGCATTCCGTGCAGTGTCCCAGCCGAGGCCGCCGCTGGATGATGCGAATGATGATGATGATGATGGTGGTGTGGTGGGGGCGCTGCTGGAACCTGCTGCGGTTGCTGCTGTTGATGGTGGTTCATCTGCGACTGTTGCTGTTGTTGTTGCATGTGCGGCGGCTGCTGTTGGTGATGATGATGATGATGCTGTTGCTGCTGCTGCTGTTGTTGCTGATGCGGAGATGACGATGCATTTGCAGCTACTGCTGCCGTCGTAGAGGAGGAGGAGGACTGATGTGGCAAGCGGAAATACGCCGCAGTGTTGTTGTTACTGCCACACCACGACGAGTAACCCGACTTCTAATCCCGACCCTTGTTCTCTGTGCAGTCGCGACTCAAGTGGCCGATCTTGCCACAGCTATAGCACGACTTGTCACCCGACGGGCAGTTACGCGAGATGTGGCCACTCTTGTTGCAATTGTAGCACGACACGTTCATGTCGCGGTCACTCTTCTCCGGGCAATTGCGGGCCAGATGGCCGCTCTGGTTGCAGTTGTAGCAGCATGAGTCATCTGGGGACAGACTGCAGTCACGCGCAATATGACCGCTACCTGTAAATAGTGAACGACAAAATACAAACGATCATTAGTAACATTACAGCATACACGAAAAGCAGGCGGTTCAATGTTCCTTTCTACTGTTACTTTGCGGGGGTTCACCACACCACCACCATTCGCTCAAATCGAACCTTTTACAATCTCTTATCAATGTACGAAGTAGGCTCGATTTACGTGTGCAAAAATAATCAATTTGTGGCCTATCTGGGCATGCTTATTTCTTATCACAAAACCCAACCATTATATTATACTGCTGATTGTTGAAACAACCCGTGAAATGTTAGTTTTGTGCTATACACTGATAACCGCCGCACCACCATTAGGAGTTTGCCAACAACATCGTCAACAACAGCAAAAAACGGCAGCTTTCCACCGTGGAAGAATCAACTGATTATGCTTCTAAGCAGTAGTATAAGTTTTCCGGCATGATGCAAAGAGACGGCGGAGTTCCACAGGTACAGGAAAGCTCCAATTTTCCTTCGTCGCGTAAGAGGCAAAAAGAAAATTCCCACACAAACGCAGTGAGAGACTGCGGACCGCGCGCGTTCGTGTTATGTTGCTGCTGATGTAGCTTCTTGCGTGGCGCGCATGTACCACCATCACACACAACATCTCGCTCTCGTCATCGTCATCGTCATCATCATCATCATTGTCATTACCGCCCACTATCGTTCGGCAATCCACCCTCCTCGCGAGGTGTGTTGTGTGCAGCAAAATTGTGCCCACGGACTTTTCTCCGCCTTGCCGTCCTGCTGCGTTTGAGAAAGTTGTACTCCAACCAAAACGAACATGCATGTTAATCGATAAAAGAAAACATTAGAAGCAGAAAGTGTACCACAGAGAAGCAGCGCCGGTGGGATGATTGATTAAATTGCATCGATTAATTTCAGGTTTCATCTCACACAAGTATAACCACCCTGTGGTTGGTCGTTCGTAGTATGGGGAAAAGTTGCTAGAGGAAAATTAAAACTGGATCTTCCTCTTTCCATTCCATTCCATTCGCCATACAGGATACAACACACGCGATTCAAATACGTCCATTTGCGTATGTATGCATAATCAACACCACTGATCATTCCACTTCGCAGCCCAGTGCGCAAAACATGACGGAAGCGAACGAAGAACGTATCTACAGCGGCTGTAATTTTCTGCTCGAAAGCAATGAAAACCCCCGTGTAAAAGACAACCTAAAAAACCGACGATAAATGGTAGTTTGCCAACCCCTGCTCGTGAGACGCTCACGTTGTTACACGTTGCCAGCCAGTCGATGAGAACGGATAAAAAGTGCCGGCGTAATTAGGTGGACCTTGAAAAAATGAAAGTAGAAATTTGAACTAAAGCATCGTCACCAAGTTCGAAACATATTAATAAAAAGAATACGCAATTTACAAGTACTCTTATTCTGTCTTGCAAACGGACACAGGAACAAACAGTGGTGATAATGCCCACTTGCGTAAAAAAACCTCAACGTCCAGAATCGCCGAAGAAGAAAATGCAAACGACGCAATATAATTTTTGCTACAAAAAACACACATTTTTTTCATAGCGGCGCGCACACACGTTTTCTTCCACAGACATGTGCGAGGTTTTGGCACAAAAGTGATGATCGCAGCTGCCGCCATTGTGGCCACAAACACACGTTCTCCAACAAGAACATAACACAACCATTTGCCTGTTTCATCCGCAGCAGGCTGTGTGCGTGTCGCCAATGGCAGCGCGATCTGGCGGTAGGATTTTGATACGCACACGCACACACCGCACCGGCAAACGCAATCGCCGGCTGCGTGTATGTTTCGCATTTTCTATAGCGCAGCCGGTTACCGGCATCGGGTGCGTGTGCGTGTGCATATGCTCGCTGTCGCTTTTCTCAACATCGCAGTCGGAAATCAACTAATGGAAATGGGATTTTTCTTTACGATTCACAACGAGGTGCGAACTCAAATCCTGCTCGGGTGCAGATAAACGGGAAGATCAGCCCGAAACCACATGGAAGATTGTGCATTGCACCGTAATGGATGCGCACGGTGTGACTACATAACACACCAATACACGAAATTGAACAGTCGCCACGCACGCAGCGTGCACGGCACACAACATGGTGGTTTTTGTTACCGGTTTCTTGCCAACGTCAGACCAACGTTGTTGAGTGCAACATAACCAACAAAATGTACATTTCACTGAAAATTTAAAAACACATTTAATCTACGCACTCAGAGACTTACAATCAACAAAATACTATCGAAAAGTTAATGGAATGTTTTTACTCACCGTTGCACCGGTAGCACCGGTCCAGGTCCTCCTTACAGTCGCGAGCAAAGTGTCCCATCTGGTTACACTTGTAGCACTTCTCCCGCCTTCCAAAGTCCCGACGGTCACGCGGTCCACCGACTCCACGGCCACCGCCGCCTCCAACGTTCTGGCAGTCGCGGGCATAATGACCGGGACGGTCGCACTTGAAGCAAGTGTTAGTCGACATCATCTTTTCTGCTCTGTGGGTTTTTTTTTGCTAAAGAAATTCAGTAGGCTGTGCGCGGGGCTTCTCGCTATTTCTCTCCCTTCTGCTTCGTTACGGCGATAAACCAACACTATTCTTTGGCGAATCGGCTGGCTCTCAACTTCCCTTTACTCTTTTCGCACTCTGCGGAATAAAAATTAGGTACACCATTTTTTTTGTTTGCTTTTGAGGATGATATGCTCGCTGATGGCGCGCGCGATGGCATTTTTTTCTGGTCACGATGAGCCGAACGTGCCCGACGTATAAGATCAGGAAACAGGAACCGGGAAAGCCATGATGTTGGACGGAATATTGAGGGACTTACGATACACACATACACACGCACACACACACAAACACAGACGTGGGCTCGTGTACAAAGCCGAACACGGGAGAGTGCCTAGACGGCAGCCGGCCTGTTTTCTGCTTTTAGTGTGCGCAACGGTATTCTTTTTTTTTGCTTTGCAACGTTACGTTAAGATCATTGGGAACAAATAAATGCGACGATTTATACCGAGTCCATCATCGCATTGTGATGTGTCGTTTCTCGCCCTGCAAGCGCGAGGATGTAAAAATTGGTATCGATGAAAACTCCAAGATGTCGTCTGTAGCCCTTTAATCTCTCTCTCTTTCTCTTATTGTCTTTCTCTCCCACATCTTGTATTACCTTCTCCCTCTTTTTCACACAAGATCCTTCTCTACTATCCATAACTCAGCGTAAACCCGAATACGAATTAAGCGATTTTTTTTACATCTTCCTGGCCGCATGGATCCTCCGGGGTGGACTAAATTATGCATTTTTTGGCACCATGCATGGTGGCACATTCCGTCGCGGCACAGCAATGCTCCCGTGGTGTGTGTGTGTGTGTCTCTGGGTACGCCAATTGAAACCGCATCAGATTGCCTCGTTTTCCACATGCTGCGGACGAATTCCTCAATCTCCAAGCTGGCGTTGTTCGAATCGAAAGCTGCTGGCGCTATAACTTCGCTATTGCTGTTGCTACAGCGAAGGTTTTGCAACGAAGAAACCCATGACCTTCACACACACACAAACATACACAACGGAACTCTCCATTACAGTTGCTTTTTCCTCCGCAAACTGCGATTAGAACAATGTCACCTTCTCTTTCGCTCTCCCTCTCTCCCTCACTCTGCCTTCTCCTCGCGCCCTTCCCAATCTTACTCCACCCTTCCTTCTCTTCTCCTTACACTTAACCTCACACTCTTCTTCCTCTTATTCTCTTGCTAGTCCATCCATCGTCAATTGAACAAATCTCCTTCTCGACCGAGCAATGCGTAATAGCGATGTGGCCATTTTCTCTTATGCTGGGGCTGTTTAGCATCCCGGTCGCCATTGCGCCAACCCACCCCGGTCACCGAAGATAGAGGGCGCAGTGCAAATGCATACCGCTGCAAGAAATGTGCCATCGAAAAACGACTTCCGGATGTACGCGCGGTGTGAGCGCCATGCCAATCGAACTGAGTTTTAATCGCGGCGCTGCATTGCTATCAAGGGTTTACTTTCCGCCATGGACCATGGACTTCAAAACCGTTTTTTCACGCGTGGGCCTGTCTTGTGTCTGCATCCGCTATAGTGTGTGTATAGTTGCAATGGCTCCGATGATCGATTTTCCATCGTTCACACAGCAAGCCGCCCTCTCATATATCTCGACGATGTTGCCAGGAATCGGTAAGCTTTTGGTAATATTTCTTTTTTTCGTTCGTTCACGGAGGTCTCGCACCCAGAATTAATACCACGTCCCACTCCTCATTCATACCTTCGCTCCTCTCGCTCAAAACCGGGACTTGCACTGCTATTACTTCTCTTCCTCCAGGATTGGGAAAACCACACTGTTAGAAAACTGAACTGCTTTCCCACGAAACCACACCAACTGACTCGACTGCTACGACTGCTCCACTCGCATTGATCGCAAACGTTTCTAGCGGGCTCGCAATAGACGGCGTGTGCAGAATTTTCACGGAAGCGCTCTTGAGCCTAGTCGTCGTTGGGCCGATTGTCGGTGTTCGGCACGCGCAAAGAGTGCGGTCGGAACGGGCAGTGAGGTGATTCATATCGCGCGGTCTCGCTCGTTCGTGTGCGCTTTCAAGAGAGATAGGAACAGTTGCGCCACTGTTTCCGCCTTGAAGTGAGGTTTCTAACTGACTCTCGTAGTCACACTGCATAATGAAACACGCACAAATGGCGGTCCAAATTGTCAGACACGTCAGGGGTGGTGAACCATCCGTTTCATCAATGTCACAGTTATTTTGGTTCTTGCAAATGGTGCTCTTCTTTTTTGATATTTTTAACAAAGATGCAAGTGAGGTACTGAATAATGATTTGATTATATTGATGTAAAGCTAAGTTATAACCCAAAATCAGGAATTAAACAAAAAAGCAGAACGATAAATTTTGTTCACCACATTCACCACTATGGCTGAATGAAATGTTTCGCTTCTTTAAATTTCAAATCGAATCCGGGGTTCGAGAATCGTGGAAATTTGAGAAAACACAGATTTTCATTAATTTTCATCTTCTGCTATAGTAGGTAGTGTAAAGTTCACAACTAATCTACGTAGAATAATTGTGTTAATTTTTTTACAAAATAGCTGCGATTTGTAGAGTGGTGTGTTTTCGGAGCACATAATGAAATATTTCAACATATTTAAATTGACAGTTTTTGTAGGCTTTTCGTTTCAAGCGTGGAAATTGCAAAACGATAGTGTTGTCTTTTGTTGTACAATATTTACTTTTTCTCAAACAATGTTTTATTTTAAATTAGTTCAAAACTAAACAACCGTTTTATATTCCAACGATGTTTTATTCTGATGCTGGATGTATTTGGTTTCCACAAATATAAAAATAATTTCATACTCTGGGTTATACAAAGATGTAACGCAACGAAATAGACGTACAACATACAATTTTCAGTATCAAACTTATACCGCTGATATTTTACGAAGATTTTTCTCGCCCATTAACTTCTTTCGACGTTTTAAGAATGTGTGGTGTTCGTGATTGTGGATGTGTCGGTGTATATAATGTGTAGAAGATAGTGTACATTCTCTATTGCTTTCATATATGCGCACTATACTCTGTAATCATCTTGAGTAATGTTTGTAAAAGTGAAAAAGTAACATAACAACATGTAAATTATTTTACTAACGAAAAAGGTGATATTGTACATTCTTACTATTAACAAATATATTCGCCCTGTCTAGTAAATTGTGCTAGTGAATTGATTTTCTTCTTTCAAGCTCCATTACGATTCTGGATTCATGCTCCAGACCGAGCTAAAGTTCCCTGTGTTTGCATGCACAATCCGTTCCATGTTATATGCTGCAACTAGCCGCTGGAGGAAGTATTCCTCTCAATATTCCCTCAATTTATTCGAACGAACTGCTACTTCCTGGTTTAGCCACGATCACGATCGCTAAAGATCAGGCGCCCGAATGAGTTATGGATTGTATTGTTTGGTTGCGGTTTGGCTTTCATTACACTTCAACAGTTGTTAGGACAATATTATCTTCTCTTTTTTTTGTCACGTTTAACTTAGCTACGTTCAACAACGACATCTACACATACTATATTCGCTATAGTTACCCATTTTATTAAACCCTTTCCCGATACGCTTTAGGATGAGTTTGTAGTGACTCTTTGGCTTCGATTGCCTGTACAAATGTAAACAAAATGAGTACCCAACAAAAAAACTGTATTCAACCTCAACTGATCGTGCGGGGTTTTTTTTTATAGATTTGGCTATACTAATTTCATTCCGTTAATTTGAATTATTGATGGCAGAAGTCCTATTTGTTGCACCCCACCCCGTTAAACGGTGCATCGATGCATGAGCACAACAGCGAATGTGCCATGGTCATGGTAATATGTGTCTACTAAATACAACAAATAATGCTTCGCGTCTGTCGTGTGTTTGAGTGTTATCACGTTTACACTTAACAATTATCTAGTGTTTGGTTTTTCTTTAATTTTTTTTTTTTGGTTATGGTACTTTTATACTAGGTTTCTTTTAAATTCCATTCCACCCACGGCCTCTATCCGGGTGTGAGAGGAGTCAGCCATACGTTACACGCTTAGATTCCTGCATAGTTGTTTAGTTTAAACGTTCATTTTATTTATAACTTTCCTTAGTTATTAGTTTACTTAGCTTTACTTTATCATAACGCGTTTGTTTATCTTCATTCGCGATCATCGATCGTGAATGTTCATGTTAAAATCTTTCCCAGTTAACAACGAAAACAAACCGCACGTATACGCAAATAGTGCTACTAAACGACATGAACGACAGTCGGCTTTGTAGCTGTTGAACACATAATGCGCACGCTGAGCTTAGCAAGTATAGCGACACAAAGGGTAGTAGAGCTTGGAGCCTGCCTAACTCAGAATCAATTCCTCGCTCCTCCTTGGGTGGCGTTAGACGAGACGACTTCACATGCCCTTAAAATCTATCCTAACCGAACGCTCCACGAAAACAAACACAAATCCTACACGATCGAGATGTCCGCTTGGCAGACACGTTACCAACTTCCTAATCCCTGATCACCGTGAATAAATCGCTCTCCCACGTTACGCTCCCATCCATTTAAGGCCATTCGATTGTTTTAAGTGCAAAGAGTTGTTTCCCTAAAAAAGAAAAAAAAAACACGCAGCCATTTGCAGACGGGCCATTTTCATATCCTTCTCCTGCACGTGATTTGTAAGATCGTTTCGAAAGAGTGTATAGTACTTGGAATACTGGCGCAAAAACGGTTCCACGTGATGAGTGAGTTTAACTGTTTTAAAAAGCTATCAAAGGTTTCCACGTGAGGCAAACAAACAAACAACGATTTTCTTTTAAGAGGAAAAGCTTTCCAAAACGACTGCATCCGTTGACGCTGACGCCTAGCTATAGTAAATAAAATAACAAAACAGCCAACAGCAAATACAATGCAAAGACTATCAAAACCAACGATGCTCGCTTGGCGGGTTCGATTGGCAAATGTTTCAGTACTACTACTTTATATGTACTAGTACTTTGTGTGTCCGCTGTCTTACTTTTGTTTTGGTTCAGTTAACTTTCATTTTCCCTTTTACCCAACGGTTTTTGCCTATAGTAGTACAGATTTCTATGCGTAAGTGTGCGTGCTAGTATGCGGATTTTCCCTTTTTCCCTAAAACATGTCTATAAACAAATGAGCCTCTCCCGGCTAGACATTCTGTACAGTACACAGGAATAGATCCCCTTACGATATAAGGGTTGGATTGATCGTTCCATCACGCACCGCGGGAACATAAACTATTTGCTCACTAACAAACAGTTGTAACACATGTACAAATACATCAAACTTCCACACGCACACTCACTAGCATCTTGATGCAAAATGGGGCTTTTTTTACGATTACTGGGCGTCATAAAAATTACTATCCTAACAACAACATCTATCCGGCTGCTAGTGC